>NW_006400241.1:187318-192141 GCF_000299155.1 Elephantulus edwardii | reverse complement strand
TCTGACCTTCTACCTTTCTAAGTATGACACATTCTTCCAAGGACAGAGCTCTCCTGACAACAAGACCAAAGCATGGGAGAGAGACTGTCACCATCCTTTCTTCTAAGGAGCAGCCTGCTCACACTTCATCCAGGAAAAACTTGGTTTTTGGCAGTCTGTGAGATAGTCTGCTCCAGAACCACAACTCATAGGCAACAATTCTTCTGTCATCCGAAATCACTGTCCAAATTTCACAGGCATTGTTTTCTATGCTATCTTCGCATAATGAGCTAATCAAAGTCAAATATAAGAACCAATTGCTATGGAGTTGATTCTGACTCTTGATGACCTCCTGTGTGTCACAGGAGAACTGGGCACCACCGGGTTTTCAATGAAGATCACTAACACCTTTCTTCCAGGACTCCTCCGGGTGGACTTGAACTTCTAACGTTTTAGTTTGTGTAGCGTCTTTAACCTAAGAACTCCCAGAATGTAAGTCCTAATAGTGTCTTCCTCTACTGTAATGGATAGTCATGTGCCCCCACTGCACATGTGCCCTGCTCAGAAGGCTACCACTGTGGAGCCCATCACACAGCAAACCATGCAGGAGCTGTGCCCCTCTAGATCTGACAATGGACGTACACCCAATGGTTATCTCCAAAAAGAACTCTGTGCCAGCTGACCAGAGCCTCTTTAACCAAGCTCCTCTGAATTCTGATTCATAAGCATACCTAATGCACACACTACCCAACAGTTTATCTCAAATGACTAGCGATGGGTCTTTTAAAAAGAGAGAAAAGGAAGGAGGAACCTGCAGAGTTCCAGAGCAGTGAGGGCTGAGTCTTTCCCATGAGCATTACCCAACGCTCATGGCAAACCCAATGGTGAAAACTCTGGAAAACAGAACACATATCAGCTGTGGAACGTGTCAGAAATTAAAAAAACTATAGCTTCTGCCTTCTAAGGACAACAGGTTGAGTAATACTACTCTTCTTGGGTAGTTTCTCGGACAAGTGGTATGAGTGTTTACATAACTAAGTGCCAAGCAGAATCCTTCCCAGCTACAAACCACGCTCTGCCACAGCTGGCCACACATAAAGGATCTTCTGGCTCAAACCCCAACCCTTAGGGCTGTGTCTGGATTACCGCATGTGATGCCTGACTGACATGTTTTTCAGGCCAGCAGAAGTCTGAGGAAAGCCTTTAAAGCAATCAGCTATCAATGCTCAAATGTAGCAGCAAAACATCAGAGTCCGGGAGTCTCACTATTTCCACTAACAAGGTATAGATCAGATTGCGAGCAAACAAGTAATTAGAACTAGGCCCAAAGCGAACCATTCTATATTTAATAAGTTCAGCTGTAAAAAACAGGTGGCTGATTCCCAGAAGAGGAGTCTTTGTGCTGGAATTCTGTTTCCCTGCAGCCTGGCTCTGCTGGGCAGAACATACTGTCCACAGCCTTCACTCTAATCCAGAAGGGGCTGCTGACGCTGCCCAATGTGCTCTCTAAGTCCCGGCAAGTTCACACAGAATACTAAAGGTTCAACGCTTGCTCCTGATAAACAGAAACGCTGCTTACAGAATCACACGGAGACCCCTTACGCTGACACAAGCTGTGTCTCTAGATACAACCGAAACACAGTAGTCCTCAGCTAATTTCTTATTATGGGTTTTGTTCCAGCATAAGTCATTTCTCACGTAAGTCAAATATCTTTTCTCCCCAGTACTCATTGTTGTTGTTGTTATATGCCGTCGAGTCATTTGCGACTCATAGCGACCCTATGTACAACAGCCCTAAACCGTGCTCTATCCTGTGCCAATCTCATTGCCTCTGACATACCCATCCCGATTACCCCAGTCACTGAATCAATCCACCTCATAGAGGGTCTCCCCTCCTGCGCTGTCCCTCTACTCTACCCAGCATGATGTCCCTCCCTAAAGACCTATGTACAGTACTCATTACTATCTTTTATTTCCTGTATCTTTATATACCCTGTCTATCTAGGAATGGACATCTAAAAATGATACCCACAAATTGTGCCCTGCAATGTTGTGTAAATCCATTTTGTAATGATAAAGTGTATAAAAACAAACCTGGGATATGAGGGTAGAAGTCTGTCATAACTCACACACCCTGTGCCCTGGGGAATACCTGTAATTCCTTAGTTACTGGCTGTTTCACCAAGATGGAGCTGAGTGACTTCCAATGGGTTTGATTTTGTCTCCGATCCCTAGCCTAGGAACTTGAGCACCAGAACCAGCTCCCAGTTATTTATCTTTTTCAATTGTGGCACAAATATTAAAAACACATTTGCTAGTTTAGTATCATTTATAGATATAATTTTTTGATACTGATAGAAATCTTCAATCACGCTTACTATCAATACCTACTTATTCCACTCCATTAGCATAAATTTGGTGATCTTAAACAGTGCTTTGTATTCCATGATCCAGAGCTGGATTAAGGATAACAGAAGAATAGATGCCTCTGAGTTATGGTGCCGCAGAAGAGTTCGGAATATACCATGGACTTCCAGGAGAACAAACAGGTTCGTCCTGGAGAGGGTGAAACCAGACTGCTCCTTAGAGACACGAATTCTGAAGCCTTGTCTGAAATACTTTGGACATGGTGCAAGGAATGACCAGTCCTTGAAGAGGGATGTCATGCTTGGGAGGGTGGAGGGACAGCGCAGGAGAGGCAGACCCTTGATGAGATGCATTGACTCAGTGACTGGGGTAATGGAGGTAGGTGTGTCAGAGACTATGAGGTTGGCTCAGGATAGAGAACGGTTCAGAGCTATTGTACATACGGTCGCTATGAGTGACAAGTGACTCGGCAGCACATAACAACAGTAACAACAAACTGATCCCCCCTTTGCCTTTCCTCCCACCCTGGTAACCTAATCTTTAGTTTCTAAGTATTTACTCATTTGAAGTAAATGAGATCAAACAGTAATTGTCCATTTGTGACTGATTATTTCATGTAACATGTAATCTCAAGGTTTATCCATGCTGTATGTAGCTTGTATCAAGACTTTATTTCTTTGTATGTCTGAGGAATATTCCATTTTATGTATAAATTATATATTATTTACTCTCATCTGTTGATAGACATTTAGCTGTTTCTACCTATTGACCACTGTGGTGTGATTTTTGAACCCAAATTCTCACCTTTCTGGGACTTCTCATTTCTAGAGCAATGCCAAGAGCTATATGAAATTAGAACCAAAAGATTTTTTTCTATAAAGGGACAGGGATCACATAAAAAACCTTTGAAGGCCATGAGGTAAATGAAGGTATTAAATAGGCACTTATACAGCCATTCAAAACGTACCCACTTATAAATGTAAAAGGGAGCACTGATGGCCTAGTGACAAGAAGTTGTGCTGCAATCCTCAAGGCATACAGTTCAAATCCGCCAGCTGTTCTTCAGGAGAAGGATGGGTTATCTCCTTGTATGCAATTAACAGCCTCCGAAAACCAGTCCGAGGGTCAGCTATGGGTCGGTTCTGACTCGATGGTACACAACAACAATAATAAATGTAAAACCACGATTCTTATCTTGTAGATCTGAATAAAAGGGGGGCAAGTTGCACATGGACCTGCGCTTAACAAAAGGTAGTGGTTGTACTGTTCAACATTAATCAAAAGGTTCAAAGTTCAATCCCCCTAGCCACTCCAAGGCAGGGAGGTGTGAGTCCATTTCCATACAGATTTACAGGTTTGGGAAATTGAAGGGACAGTTCTCTGTCTTACAGGGTTGCAACAAATCAGAACTGACTCTATGGCAGTAAATTTAGGTTGGATACCTTGAAAATAAATAAAAAGTACTTCTATCCCCAAATTTCCATGCTCAGTGAGAGAGTGGAGCAATATTCTTGTTTTATAAGGATGTAACATGAGGCTCAGAGTGGTGGAGCATCTGTGCCTGTTCTATTTCCTTACCTTTCACAACTGCAGAACTAGTGCAGCTATCTGGATCACTCCTATGGTTACACCGCAGATTGCTGCAATTAATGAAATGAAATATTTATGGGGAATCGGCCAACTAAAATGGTAACACAGAGTTGAGATCTTAAACTGTAAAATAATAAATCTTAGCTTGGTAGATGTGCTTAAATTACACCAGGAACCAAGCTTTTAGTGCATTTAAAGTATGTCAAATTGCATTTAGAATTTCTACTAAGTGATATAAACTCTGCATGACAACATCCTCACTCGCTGCTGTCAAATCACAATGACTTGTGGAGGCCCTGCCAGTGGGCTTCCAGAGGCTGTAAACCAGATGGGAGGAAAGTGCCCATCTTTCTCCCAAAGAGTTGCTGGTGCATTTGAACCATGAAAGGGGTGTGGCCTTTTGGGGGTTAGCAGAACATCTCTGTTTAGGCTACACCAGTAGAGCTCCTAGTTTTCCTCTGCAAGCAGGTTTTCAAAGATGCAAAAAGCTTTAAGGGAAAGCATAAAAGAAGGAAGCCGAGCAACTTATGAAAAGACTGTGAAATGAGAATTTGCAGGGCTTGCTCTGCCATTTGGCGTCTTGTCTAAGCTGTTCCTGGCATTTCCTACCCTAGCGGGGCTGCTTTCTTCTAGAATTCAATAAATGATGTGAATAATTACATTTTTTTTTCTATGTCAAAGGTATCATCCAGGAAGAGTGCAAACTGTCATTATAAAGACAGAAAAGGAAGAAAAGACCAAAATGGATGTCAGAAGAGACTCTGAAGATTGCACTGGAGCATAGAGAAGCCAAAGCACAAAGAAGAATTCAAGATACTAAAGAGCTGAACAGAAGATTCCAAAAGGCAGCTCGGAATGACAAAGCAAAATATTACAATGAAATGTGC
>NW_006400241.1:184781-185514 GCF_000299155.1 Elephantulus edwardii | reverse complement strand
GGTCGCTATGAGTCGCAAACGACTCGACGGCACATAACAACAACAACAATCTGAGACAATAGTTTTCAAAAAAAGCAGAAGCTACTCTCTGTGGCACCTCCCACGTGCGGTAGAAGCAGGTTTGGCTGCAGTGTGCCTAGTGGTAGTGGACGCTGCGCAGTGAGTGAACAGCCCAGGGGAGCCCAGGTCTGGGCACCACTAAAACAGTACATAACACCATGAGGCTCTGCTAATTTAGGAGATTAACTGGCTCATCTGCTTTCTATTTTGGCCTCTCTATGTCCTAGTACAATTTTCAGAGACATGAAATCTAATTTTGTCTTTTCTTTCTCTCCTGTTTTGGTAATGAACTATTGTTTTCTTTATGGATGACATCCTTGATGTCACACCACAGCTCATCTGGTCATCAGTCATTGGTGTTCAATGTGTCATATCCTTTTTTAAAAAAATTGATTTTATTAATTTTAATGAACATTTACAGAGATTTTGAATTTCCATTCATCCATTGTTGCACTTTTCTCCGTCCCCACCCCTCCCCCCAAGTTCGCTCCTCTCTTTGAAAAGAAAAAGAAAATTCTTTCATTGGTATACAATTCCCCCGCACCCCAGCACCACCCTGAGTACTCTCCACTGTGGAACCTTAATTCTGGATTCTTGTGATAACCATAATACCCTATCATATATCACTTTTAAATTGTTCTCACCCTCATCTGTTTCAATGCAGTATACAAAA
>NW_006400241.1:178540-180396 GCF_000299155.1 Elephantulus edwardii | reverse complement strand
CTGTTGAGAACAATGTTGGAACTTTGGTTTGCATAAATACTTTTTACTAGTGTCATATCTACTCTTGAGCTTGTTTCAAATTCTGGTGGGACAGACTCAAGGTTGTAGTTTGATTCTTGTGGATTTGTTTGACTTACTTCAACTTTAATTTGAATTTGCCCACGAGTAAATGGGTAATCTGTTCCTGATTGCTTTTCCATTGATTTTTCCTACAGATACCAACATAAGAGGCTTGTGTAGTCCATAAG
Source organism: Elephantulus edwardii (assembly GCF_000299155.1). Classification (NCBI taxonomy): domain Eukaryota; kingdom Metazoa; phylum Chordata; class Mammalia; order Macroscelidea; family Macroscelididae; genus Elephantulus; species Elephantulus edwardii. Next base: position 180,148 of record NW_006400241.1, on the reverse strand, counting down.
ATAAACTTTGTGTGTACAGTCACCATTTATGCTTTTTAAAAAAGTATTTGCAATGAATAAATCATTGATTATAAAATAATTCTCTTAATCTCCAGCCTCAGTGCTTTCCATCAAGTCTATATTTTGCAACTACTAGTCCTTTTTCTAGGTTTCTAAATTTTTTATTCCAGTCACCAATTATTATTAATGCATACTGATCGCATTTTTAATCAATTTCAGACTGAAAAATTGTTCTTGTTGTTGTTTTTATGTACCATCGAGTCAGAACCAAGTCATATCTGACTCTCTAGTAGTTTTCAGAGGCACCAACTTTCTCTCACAGAGCAGCTGGTGGATTCAAATTCTGTGCCTTTGGGTTGGCAGCACAGCTCCTTATTTCCTCATCTTTGGCTTTAGAGATTAGTGTATATTCTGGAATAATAATTGTATTAATAATAAATAATTTGAGAAACTAGGTTACGTGAAGAATGTGGCATTAGAATTGAAGGAAGCCTCACCAACAACCTGTTATGCAGATGATACAACCTTGTATGCTGAAAGTGAAGAGGCCTTGAAATGCTTGCTATAGAAGAGCAATAATTACAGTTTTTAATGTGGATTGCCTCTCAGCTTCTAGAAAACAAGACTCCCGTCCACTAGACCAACAGGCAACATAATGAATGATTCAGAAAAGTGTGAAGATATCCATTTTACTTGGATTCACAATCAATATGCATGGTAACAACAGTCAAGAAACCAAAAGACATGCTGCATAAATATGTTGTCAAGGACCTCTCTACAGTGCTAAAAAGCAAGGATATCAGTTTAAAGGCCAAGGTGGGTCTAATTCAAGTCATGAACTTTCAGTAACTTTTCATGTATCTGAAAGTTAGACAACGAATAAGGATGAAAGAATAATTAATGCTTTGCAATTGTGGTGGAGTTGAAGATTTAGCAACCTTCATCAGTCATTGAAAACCCAGTGGAGCCCAGCTCTATCCCAACACACAGGGGCCCATCATGAGTCACAACTCCATAGCAACTAGGTATTTATATTTTACTTTGATTGCTCTTTATACATTTTCTATTACATAGATTACAACAACAATTACATAGGTTTTGTATTACAGATAACATAGAAATCAAACATAGAAAGTAATGAATCAGAAATTTCGACAATGAATAAGGCTGACATGAGACTAATTGGTACCTTTTTATATAGGGTGGTGTTGGAGAAGATTACTGAAAAAGAACAAACAAAATCTGTCTTGGCAGAAGTGCCACCAGGGTACTTCTTAGAGGCAAAGATGGTAAAATATCACTTCATACACTTCGAACATATTGTCAGGAGGATCTGCTACTGTTGTTATGTTCTGCCAGGTCACTTGCGACTCATGGCAACCCTATGTGCAACAGCCCTGAAACCTGCTCTATCCTGTGCGAACTTAACTGTTTCTAACACACCTACCCTACCCTCATCCTTCATTATCCCAGTCACTGTATCTATCATCTCATCAATGGTCTCCCTCTCTTTCTCCACCCCTCCACACTTCCAAGCATGATGTCCCTCTCCTTGCAACATGCTCAAAGTATGTCAGACTAAATCTCAGAATCTTTGCCTCCAAGGAG
>NW_006400241.1:173022-177635 GCF_000299155.1 Elephantulus edwardii | reverse complement strand
ACCTCCTTACTGGACAGGGCCAGCAAGTGCAATCAGAGTTGGTTCTCATTGGCCAGTCATCACCATGTAGCTGTTGCCTCCAGGATAAAGTCAACTGCACAGGATGTAGAAACACTAGTTACTGTTTAATGGAGTACAGCATAAAGGAAATTCCAAGAAGACCAGTGAACACTCCTAATGCATACATCCTGAACTACCTGAGTTAAAGGAAAAAAAGGCTTAGCACATGGCAGAAAATGGCCGGGAGGAAGACACAGATGGAAGCCAGGAGAAGAAGGGCAAATCTGCCTGTGCTGTGGCCATGAACTCCATAAAGGGAGAAAGAAAGGAGGAGGATCTTCGTATCAGACAAGCAGCAAGGAGATGAGAGTAGACCGAGAATGGGAAAATCCAATCACAATTGGCAAGGCCGCACAAGCACAGGCCGGGCAGCCTCTACCAGGTGAGATTGGAGCAGTTGCACTAACTGCCTGATGAGGTGCTGGGGGGCCTGCATGTAGAAAACACAGGTGGATGCAGTCACTCATCATTTGCAGAGTGGAGGGTGGGCAGGACCGAGAGTATGGCACTCCTCATAAACGAACACAGTGATCTTTTTATATGCTATGTTCACATACAAGACTTTCTGGAATTTCAGTGAAGATGCTTGCCTACTGAGCAGAAAACAGAACATGGGAACACAAGGCCGTGAGCAAGCATCTCTCTAAAAGAGCCAGAGGAGTGAGACTAGCATAGTCCCTCACTGCCCCAGAGCAGAAAGCAGATAAAGAGCCCACTGCCCAGCCCCATGGTGCCTTTAGAGCCACACCAGCAGCAAGAGGTTCATTTATTCATTGTTGATTCAGACTCACAGTTATGGTAAGGAGAATAGGGTTTATTAGGGAAGTAAGCAGGAAAGTGGGAGAGGCAAAGAATATCTCACAGTGTAAGTCCAGGTTCAGTAAACGTCTCAGTTCGGTTCAGCAAAACAAATTCAAGTAGCCTCTGGTTTCCTCAATCATCCCACAAGGTTTGCCTCAGAGTTCTAAGTCAGCTTCACCTTGAAGCATGTGGCAAGAACAGAAAACCTTTGACTGTGGCCAGTATACATGCAAGAAGCCTCAGGCCACACCTTGATACAGTTTCTCCATAGTAGTGCCACAGTCTCTCTACCATCATCACCAGGGTCTTGCCACCAGGGTCTCTTTCAAGTCTTGCTGCTCAAGTCTTTCTAATTAGTGTAGGAGGCATCCTCTCACTTATCCTGGTCCCACAGCTGTTTATAATTTGCAAGACCATGTGTTTGCACGTAAGATAGCTGGAGACCAGAGCAGGCTAAAATAATGGCAAAAAAATAGCCAAATTTAGTCTAACAGCGCACTGCTTTAAGCAGTCTATGGTTTTGGATTGATATGGCAAACAACTCTTTAATGTCTCCTGTCCTCACTCACCCTTTACCCACCACAAAAAGCAAAATCTACACACACACACACACACTTATGGGAATAGCATCAAAGCATAGCTTGGAGGAGTAGTAGGGAGGATGGGATTTACTTAACCATCCCCCTTATAAAAAGCCACAAAAAACCCAAACAGCAGTTGCTGTGCAGTTGACTTTAATTCAAGGTACATCTCTTTTGTTGTTATTAAGTGCCATCGAGTAAAATACGATTCATAGCAATCCTGTGAACAACATACCTGAACCCTGACCTATCCTGTTGCATCTCCACCATCTCCGGTGTACTTGAGCCAATCGTACTGAGGGTCTTCCTCACTTTCACTGACCCTCTACTTTTCTCAGCATGCTGTCCTTTTCCAAGGACTGGCCCCTTCATGACCAAAGTGCATGTAAGATGATGTGGCACCATTATTGCCTCTAAGGGTGCACACTGGTTGCTCCCTTTCCAAGATAAATGGTGTGGGGTTTTTTTTTTTTTTTTTGAAGTCCACTGAATGTGCAGCACTATTCTCCAATACCACAACTCAAAGGCATTAATTATTCTTTTGCCATCCTTATTCCTTGTCCAACTCTCAGACACATAGCAAGTAACTGAAAGACCATGGCTGGAATCAAGTGCCCCTTAGTTTTTAAACTCTAAGTGAACTCAAATCACCAACATTTAAAGCTTAACAACTGAGTGTTAACATTCATTTGCACCAACAAGGAATCCTAATTATTATCTGACTGTTGTAGTTATGTGGCATTGAGTCGAGGACGACTCATATCCTGTGAACAAAAGATCTGAACCCAGTTTGGTTCAGCATGATCCTCACACTTCCTGACACACAAGAGCCCGTTGCAGCAGTCACTGTGTCAATGCACCTGGTAAAAGGTCTCCTTTGCTGACCCTCCACCCTTCCTAATATCATGTTCCTCTCTAAGGAATAGCACCTCTTAGCAATAAGTCCAAAGTATGTGAGGTAAAGCCTCATCATTCTTGCCTCCAAAGAGTACTCTGGCTGCGCCCTCTCCAAGATATATCTGCACATTCTCTTGTCTGTCCATAGGATGTTCCGTGTTCTTCTCCAACACCACAGCTAAAAGGCGTCAACTCTTAACTGTCATACTTATTCACTGTCCATGTCTCGGATGCATAGTTAGTAACTGGAAAGACTATGACCTGAATCAGAGGCATCCTGGTCTTCAAACTGACATCACTACTTCTTAATAATTTGGAAAGGTCCTTAACTGCAGATTTTCCCAGTGCAATATGTCTCCTTATTTCCTAACTGCTCATACCAAGGATGTTAATTGTGGATCCAAGCAAGATGAAGCTGTTTACAGTTTCAATCTCCTCTCCATCCGTCACTACACTGCCTACTGGTCCAGTTGTAAGAATCTTTGCTTTCTTGATATTGATATGCAATCCATACTGAAGACTGCCTTCCTTGATCTTCTGCAACAAGCGCTTCTAGTACTCCTCACTTCCAGCAAGCAAAGTTGTGTCATCTGCATAACACCGGTTACTGATGAATCTCCCTCCAATCTTGATGCCACATTCCTCTTTATAGAGTCCAGCTTCTCAGATAATTTGCTCAAGCATACTAATGGAATAGATATGAAGATAGAATAAAACCATGATGCACTCCCTTCCCAATACAAAATCATGCAGTGCTCCCCTGCTCAGTTCACACAACAGCCTCCTGATCCAGGTATAGGTTCCTGATGAGCACAATCAAGTGCTCTGGGATTCCCGTGCTTCTCAATGTCAGCCACAACTTGTCACGATTCACACAGTCAAGTGCCTTTGCATAGTTAATAGGCACAAACAGACATTCTTCTGGTATTCCTTACTTTCAGCCAGGATCCATCTGATATCAGCAATGATATATCTCTGATACCACAACCTCTTATAAATCCCTCTTGAACTTGTGTAAATTCCCTATCTATGCACTGTTCCAGCCATTTCTTAATGATCTTCAGCAATATCCTGCTTGTGATATCAGTGATATTGTTTGATAATTTCCATATTCAGTTGGATTCCCTTTCTTGGGAAAAGGAACAAATATGAACCTCTTACAACCCATTGGCCAGACAGCTGTTCTCCAAATTTCCTGGCATTGACTACATCTGTTAATGGAAACTAGTCAATTGGTATTTCATTGATTCCTGGGGTCTTATTTTTTGCCAATGCCTTCAATGCAGCTTCCACTTTCTCTTTTATTGCCATTGGCTCCTGTTCATTTGGTACTTCCTGAAATTTTTCAGCGTCATTCTTTCTGGTATAGTGACTCTGTGTATTCCCTCCATCTTCTTGTGAGGCATTCTTCTGGGTCATTCAATATATTGTCCATAACATCTTTCAACACTGTGACACAAGGCTTAAATTTGTTGTTCAGTTCTTTCATCATGAAAAATGCAGAGCAAGTTCTTCCCTTTTTATTCTCCAATTCTAGCTCTCTGCACATTTCATTACAATACTTTGCTTTGTCTTCCCATGTTTGGAGAAAGCATTCTAAAGTGGTGTAATACTTGTATGTCAGTTTGCTGAACTGATATTACTTGGAGTTCCTGTGATACTGAAATCTTTGCCACTGTTATGTCAAATTCCAAAAGGGTTTATCATCATGGACGGGTTTTGGTGGAAGACAACTAGGAAGCAGTATATCTTATTTAATATAGGCATATTAATTGATAAGAGCATCATTAGCAATATGAGATGGATCATGGCTGAAAACATAAAGTACCAGAAGACTGTCTATCTGTGTTTCACTGACTCCACAGTGGTATTTAACTGTGTGGATCACAACTAACTGTAGCTAATCTTGAAAAGAATGGGAATTCCAGAACACCTGAATGTGCTCGTGCTAAATCTATATTTGGACCTGGAGGCAGCTGTCAGAACAAAGCAAGGAAATATTGCATGGTTCAAAATCAGGAAAGGAGTGCATCAGGAATGTATCCTGTCTCCACACCCCTTCAGTCTATATGTGGAACAGAGAGGCTGGTCTTTATGAAGAGGAATGGGCATCAGAAATGGAAGAGGAGCCATCAACAACTTGCACTATATAGATGACACAAAAACTAAGGAGGACTTAAAGCATATGCTGCAGGAAGTCAAGGACTGCAGTCTTCAATATGGATTGAAGCTCAACATCAAGAAAACAAAGATTCTCACAACTGTGAGAATTCT
>NW_006400241.1:168098-172413 GCF_000299155.1 Elephantulus edwardii | reverse complement strand
AACAACAACAACAACAACAATGGTATGTTATTAATCATACATTAATGTAGCTTCTACCTACCTTCAATTCAACTACACTGTCACCATCAAGACTCCTTTATAGAAAACCTGGTGTATCTACTGTGCTTTGTTTATCTAGTGGGAGGGTGTCACACATTTTTAGTTCTGATTTAGCTTTGTCTACATATGGGGGAGGAAAGCACAGTTTGTACTGTCATTAAAATGAATGAGAATGGACAAAGTTGTAGAGAAATTGTAACCCTTATTTACTGTTGGTGGGAGTGTAAAATGGTGCAACCATTATGGAAGGCAGTACAGTGTTTTCTCAAAAAATTGGAAATCAAAATACCATTTGGCGCAACAATTCCACTACTGGGAATATAACCTAAAGAAACTAGAACTGTCACCCAAGCAGATATGTGTACACCTATGTTTACTGCTGCATTGTTCACAATAGCAAATAGATGGAAAAAAATCCAAGAGCCCATCAACAAATGAGTGGCTAGAGAAGCTATTGTATATCCACACAATGGAATACTATGCAGCACTGATAAACAAGGAACTTATAAAATATTACACACATTGGGTGGCCTTGGAGGACATTATGTTGAGTTAAATATCTCAGTCACTAAAGGACAGATACTGCATAATTGCCACTGTCATAAAACGGGACTAACATGGGGGTTGGGGAGAAACTGAGAAAAGAGGGGATAAATAATATATACCACATTGAAACAGACGAAGGAAAAGAACTATTTAAAAGGAATATATGATTAGATACTAGTTGCATGACAACAGTCCAGAATAAGAGGTGCATAGCAAAGTGGACTGGGAGGAGGGGAGGGGAGAAAAAAAATCTAATGAGAATGACCTTCATTGTGTTCAAGTGCCAATTATGTTGTCCTACCTGGTTAATTTCACTTTTTTCTCCACCATAATACAGCATTTTTCAATAGTGAAAAATAGATACCACCAGTAACTTATGTGAGTATTTTCGTGTCTACATTATGGAGAATCCATTCCATTTTACAAGTTCATTTATTCAGGTTAATGGCTCTCTAAGATGCCATTTTCACTGAGAACAACCCTCACTCTCCACTGCGTCTTCTCTTCACAAGTCTCATATGCTCCCCAGTGCACTTTCCAAATAGTTGGTCATTCTCATCTGTAGTTTTCCACAGCACTCATTTACTTGTAACCAAGCAACTTTTGGGTAACATAAAACCTTTCCCATCGCCTAGCAATACCTAGGAGCTGAGAGTGTCTGTCTTCTAGGGAGCCAACACCAGTGTTAATCTTCCAGCTGTCACCCGGTTATGGGTCACACATTCTCTTTGAACACCAAAGGGCTTCTCTGGTCAATAATACCTTACCAGCTGTCTTTGAGAAATCTGAAGTCTGGGAAAAATGAAGAGTCTGCCAGACAAATGGGTGTCCAAGCCCCTAAGGAGGCCTGGTCGTGACAGAGATGCCACCACCATGCACTCATCTGAACTAGGTTTTCCAGGACCCAAAACTGGGGCTTCCAAGGACCAGGGTTAAGATCTTTCTTATCTCAACTTGACCTTTAAAAAATTCTGAATCACACAACTCTTTTAATAAGACCGGATTTCAAACATTCCCATACCTAAAATATCTGACCTCTTCATCAATCTTAAATGTCTTAGGAGGACGGGTTACCTTGTCCCCAAAAGGTCACCTTCACTTGCACTTTTAAGTCAAGAATACATTTTACAGGAGAAACGTGAAAAAAAAAACCACACATGTGATTTGAAAGTCATACAAGTAATCACATGAACAGTTTTCTAGCACTGAGAAATAATAGTAACATCAGAAGTGAACAGGAATGTTTGCGTCTCCTCCACTTCATGATTCAAGCTCAATCTAAACTCTCAGTGGCTACAATAAACAAACAAAATCACTTTTGTCATAGATTCATTGTGTGATGCTGGGATGTCCCTCAAGATTTTTCACGTCTCAACAGCCTTATCTTTAAAATAAAAAGGCTGAATTCCTTCTACTCACAGGCAAAGTCACTGAGTCAAGGGCAAGACTTATAAGGGAGCACTGATGGGCTTTACATCTGCTATTTACTCAGTGAATACATCACAACAGCTCTGTCTGTGGTATGTGCTGAGTCAAGTTTGCCTCCTGATCCCATTATTTCTGCTTTGTTCAGCCTTAAGTTAGCTATTCTCTCTGTTTTCTCAGTTCTTTCAGTCCAGTAGTTGTCAACCAGGGACAAGATATTAGTAAATATTTAGAGACATTTCCAGTTTCATGAATCTTCACTAAAAGCAGAGAAAACAGAAAAATGTCTATTTGTGTTCTATTGCCTATTCAAAAGTATTTAATTATGTGTATTATAACAAACTTGGAAGCAGGGGTGACATCCACTTTCTAAACAACATGCCTCCAGAAAATCTAAGAACTTTGATAAATGTCGACAGTTACAGAAAAGCTTCAGGCCTTTTGCTTCAGGCCTTTTGTTCATAGGGTTGCTATGAATCATGTTCGACTCCACAGCAGTCAACACCACCACCACTACCATAACAAAGGATGGCTAACATTGAGCAGAACGAGAATTCTAGAACATTTAATTATTCTTACCTGAAATCTATACCTGGACAAAGAACAGAGCAAAGGAACACTGCATGGTTTAAAAATGAGGAAAAAAAAAAGAAATGTGCATCAGGGCTGTATCCTCTCTCCATACCTATTCAATCTGTATGCTAAGCAAACCATTAGAGAAGCTAGACTCTATGAAAAAGAATATGATATCAGGATTGGAGGAAGACTCACAAGGAACCTACATTATGCAGATAGCACAACCTTGCTTGCTGAAAGCGGGGAGGACCTGAGGGGATCTGCTTGCTGCAGAGGATCAATGACTACAGCCTTCAGTATGAATTACATCTCAACACTCAACATCAAGAAACCTTTGGGCCAATAGGCAACATTATGATAAATGGAAAAAAGATAAAGATTGTCAATGATTTCGTCTTGCTTGGATCCAAAATTGATACCTTTGATACCAACAGTCAGGAGGTGTATAGCATTTAGAGTCTGCTGTAAGGGACCTCACTGAAATGCAGAGGAGTAAGGATGTCAGTTTGAAAACTAAGGTATGAATGATTCATGCCATAGTCTTTCCAGTTACTTACTGTACATCTGAAAGCTGGACAATTAATAAGGATGACAGGAGAACAATCGATGCATTTGAGTTATGATGTTGGAGAAGAGTATTAAGTACCTCATGAATTGCCAAAAGAACAATCACATATGTCTTGGAGAAGATGTGGCCAAAGTGCTCTTTGGAGGCAAGAATCGTGAAGCTTTGTTTCACATATTTTGGGCATGTTGTTAGGAAGGGCTCTTCCTTGGAAATGGACATCATGCTTGAAAAGGTGAAGGGTCAGCAAAGGAAGAGGAAGTCCCTCAGCGAGATGGGTTGATACAGTGTCTGCAGCAAGGGGCCCAAACATGTTGTGGATGGTAAGAGTGTCAAAGGATAGGACAGGGTTCAGATCTGTTCTTCAGATGGTTGTTATGAGTCATGCTTTGCTTAATGGCACCTAGCAACAAGAACAATGAGGAAGGTGTTACCAGCACTTAGAAGATAGAAGTCAATGATGCTGTTAAACATTGCACAGTACACAGGGCAGCACCCCAATAAAGAATCATTGGGCCTAAAACTTCAATAGTGTCAAGGCTGAGAAAACTTGCTCCACCCATTAAACCTGAATCACCTCATCTTTGTGATTGGGTCACTTTGACCCACCATGACCACACATATTTCAGAGTAGAACTGTTTTGCACAGCAATTCAATTACTGTGATTTTACTAAAGGGAGCTCTGATGGCCGAGAGGATAGGGAGCTGTACTACCAACCCAGGCAAAGGCAGTTCTGACCCACCAACTGCTGCACAGAAGGATGGACAGTCTCCTCCCATGATGTTTACAGCCTCTAAAAAGCCACAGGAGGGTCAGCTCTGCACTGGTTCTCATTCAGTGGTAATGAGAGAGTGAGATTTTTACCACATCAGTTCGCCAGGTCTTTCTTCCGTAGCATCACTACGTGAATGTGAACAGTCAACACAGTGTGGTTAGTAGTCAAGCACAAACTAAACAACCACTTCTAGTGTATCCTCTACATGCCACCACCAGATAGACCTAAAATATCATTACATTATCGTGCTTGAAACCCATCAATGTCTTCCAACTGCCCAATTAAAATCTAAATTCTCCAGCAGGTCAAAGCAGATCCATTATGATTTGATCGTTTTCTAATTTCTGAGCTCACATTGATCCCAGC
>NW_006400241.1:166761-167348 GCF_000299155.1 Elephantulus edwardii | reverse complement strand
CCATGCCCTGTGATGGTGTACCACTGTACCTGACCACAACCATGCCCTGTGATGGTGTACCACTGTACCTGATCACAACCATGCCCTATGATGGTGTACCACTGTACCTGACCACAGTCATACCCTATGACGGTGTACCACTGTACCTGCCTGCGTCCATGCCCTGTGATGGTGTACCACTGTACCTGACCACAACCATGCCCTATGATGGTGTACCACTGTCCCTGCCTGTGTCTGTGCAGTAAGATGGTGAACCACTGTACCTGGCCACTTAGCATCCTAACTTCTGGGCTCTCACTGATCTCAGCTCTCTCCACCTGTGCCCAGTGCCCTATGACCATATACCACGTAGTATTAATGTCTGATCGCATCACACACATCCATTTACCCCTCTATCAAAGACAAACAAAATTTTATACATTGACATTATATCAGACATTGATATTATGTCACTGATATTATATCAGACACTATAATTTTGCTAAAAATGAGCAAGATCTTCTCCATGGAAGTGAAGAGTGAAGGAGAAAACACATGGTTCAACCCACAGAGGCAAAACCCACCTCACCACTTCTGTTTCTCTCACA
>NW_006400241.1:156476-160606 GCF_000299155.1 Elephantulus edwardii | reverse complement strand
CTCACTGAAATGGAATCTTCTAAGTTTCCATCATCCACATTTAGGTACTCACCCTCCACTTCGCCAGATTGCCAGTATTCCATTACCCATTTCCCCATCTAAACATAGAAGCTTCTTTTCAGGAAAATACTTATCAAAATTCTTTACACTTAATGTAAATGTAAATAAGTTAGTATAAGCATAAACGAGCTGCTTCTACTACTCCCGAAACACATGTGCTTTCAAGCCATGGTGTTAGCATGGATTAAAAAGTCTTCAATCAAAGAAATTCTTGATGTGAACCTGTGGTGACAATCATATTTTGATGACTGCCCTCTGAAATGGCACACGATTTAGATTTTAAAAGATAAAAGTAAAATTGCATATAGTTAAAGAAAAGCCGACCATATTCTGGCACAGGCTTCCAGCAAGTTTATTTTGTGTACATAGTCTTATTTGTTTTGAAATTATTAGGAGTGGGTGATGGTGTGATAAGTTTTGCCTTATCAGGTATCTGTAGCAAACAGAAGCAATGTAATTCTTCCTTGATGTCCTTAGAAATGATATATAAATCTAGGAGCATATATGATTAAACAAATGTTGTTATGTGCTGTCGAGTAGCCTGTGACTCATAGTGACCCTATGTAAAACAGCCTTAAACCCTGTTCTATCCTGTGCCAATCTCACTGTCTCCTACACACCTGCCCCGGTAATCCCAGTCACTGAATCAATCCACCTCATTGAGGGTCTTCCTCTCCTGAGCTGTCCCTCCATCCTCCCATGCATGACATCCTTTTCCAAGGATTAGTTCCTCCTTGCAACATGTCCAAAGTATGACAGACGAAGGCTCAAAATCCTTGCCTTCAAGGAGCAGCTTGGTTTAACCCTCTCTAGGATGAACCTGTTTGTTCTCTTTGCAGCCCATGGTATATTCAATAGTCTTCTCCAGCACCACAGCTCAAAGGCATCAATTCTCCTTCTATCCTCCATAGTCATTGTCCAGGTCTCCAATGCATAGCAAGTGATTGCAAAGACGATTATACTATACAAATATGACTTTAAAAAAAACCCTCCAAGCTCTCTGCTGTTGAGCGGGAACTGACTCATAACCTCCACCCGGTTTCTGAGGCTGTGAACCACATGAGAGAAGACAGCCCTTCTTTTTTCTTGCAGAGCTGCTGGTGGACTGAACTGCCACAGAAGTGTGGTCTTTGCGTTAAAAGCACAATCCCTACAGACTGCACCACAAGAGCTCCCTTAACATATATGGAAACCTTTTAAAATATCACAACTTTTGGGTTGAAGTGACCTTGTATATCTTAGTGTGCATCCGTATGTTTAACAAGTTGGAAAAGGGAACAAGTGACTGGAGAAAAAATGAAAAAAATCACTGTAAAATGAAATAGATGCTTGTGAAGGCTTTTTCATAACCACTAATTTGATGATTATAATCTAAACCTCAATAAAGCATTTCACCATTAGTCACACGAGTCTTCTGGTCAGTGGTGATCAGGCTAGTGTGAGCAGAATTTGAACTAGCCACATGTGGGAACTGTTACTGTACTGGACAGGACAAGTCTAACACCACTGCTGCTTTGTTACATAACTATGAGAATGTTTTATACCAGTGCCTTCTCAACTCCCATATTTATCACCCAACCTAATAATGGGCTCTCGTGTCTCAGAGATGATGTGGATGGCATAGGATAGGGCAGGTTTCAGGTTGGCTGTTCACAGGGTCACTATCAGTTGTACTCAAAGGCACCTAACAATAATAACTATAATAAGCTGAATAGCCTTCGTAACAGCTTATGTACTAAAAGACAGTTTAGGACCTCCTGCAGCCCCTCAACTCCACCCCACCCCCGCGCTGCCGGTGTAGTCGCTGGTGCCACCTATTCCTCCAGGATGAGCCTGCAGTGCCGTCCTGGAGCAGCACATGAACCCCCCTCACCTGGCGGAAGTTCCTCATCCTGCTCGCTGGGAGAGGGCAGCAGTGGCTGCAGAGGCTCCATGTTAATGATGAGCTGCTTGTTTAAGGAATGAGAACTGTGGCTCTGAGTAATGCTGGCTCTGTAAACAAACACAAACCAGAGAGTGGTGTTTCCACAGATCAGTGCAGAAGCTGGGTCCAAGCTCTAGACACAGCATGGAGCACGTCAGGAGTAATGAATGGCGACTTAGCACCCCAAACTCACAACACTGTATTGTGAGGATGCTAACAAAAGGTCCATGAATTCTAATGCTACCCAGTGAGATTAAATACACCATCAGAGTTGGGTATGCTAGGTGACACCGAGGGATTTCTAAAAAGGCATGAACATAGATACATGCATACCAATGTTTACTTACTGCAGATTATTTATGATAGACAAAAGGTCAGCAAAGCCTAAACTCCATCAACATATACATACATAAACACAATACAGAGTTTCCATATAGTGGAATATAGTTAGCCATAAGAGAAATTAAGTCCTGATTCATATTACAATATGGATGAACCCTGAAAACATATTGTTGAGTAAAACAAGTCAGTCACAGAAAGGCTAATATTGTAAGATCTCATTTATGTGGAATATCAGGAATCATACAAATACGATGTTGTTGTTGATTGCCTTTGAGTTGAGCATGACTCATGGCGACCCTATGGACAAAAGGCCTGAAGCCTTTCAATAACTATCAACATTTATCAAAGTTCAGAGTTTCTGGTTAAGAATGTTGAAACAGTAAATGCCTTCTTGTGGTAAATATATAGCCATTGGTTTTGACTTTTGCCATATGGCTGGGTGGGAAGACACAAATAAGGTATACAGAAATGACTCATAATGGGATTGATTAATTTTACCAACCCACCAGGTTTAAATAGAGCAAGTCTGATTATGAGTCTTTCTCCAATCCTGATGCCACATTCTTCTTGTAGTTTAGATTCTTGAATGATTTTCTCAGAAACACAGATTGAATAGGTATAAAGAAAGTATACAGCCATGATGCATACGCTTCCTGATTTTAAAGTATGCAGTGTTCCCTTGTTTAGTTCAGACAACTGCTTCTAAGTCAATTGTGTAGATTTTGCAAAAGCATCATTAAGTACTTTAGGACCCACAATCTTCTCAATGTTAGCTATAATTTGTTAAGATCTACACAGTCAAATGTCTTTACATAGTCAATAAAACACAAATAAACATCTTTCTAATATTCTTTACTTGCAGCCAAGAGTCAACTGACATTGACATCTCTTGTGCCATGGCTTCCTCTGGATCCAGCTTGAATTTGTGGAAGATCCCTGTTGATCTGTTATTCAAGCCATTTTTTTAAATAATCTTCAGCAAGATTTTACTTGCATGTGATTTTAAATGATATTGCACAATAATTTCCATATTTTGTTGAATTTCCTTTTTTGGAAATAGAAACAAATATGTTCTTTCCCAGTCAGTTGGCCTGATACTTACCTTTGTCTTTCAAATTTCTTGCCAAAGGCTAGGAATTATGTCCAGAGATGCTTCTGTTTCTTGACATAACATCTACTGGGATTCCATCAATTACCAGAGCTTTATTTTTCATCAGTGCCTTCAGTGCAGTTTGGCCTTCTTCAATTTTAACTGTTGGTTCTTGATCATATGCTATGGCCTGAAATGTTTTGATGCCAACCAACTCTTTTTGGATCATTGTATCTGTACTCTTCCCATCTTCTTTTGATGCTTCTTGTGTTGTTCACTATTTTGCCAAAAGAATCCTTCAATATTGCAATTTGAGGCTCTGGTTTGTTCTTTAGGTTTTTTTCAGCTTGAGAGATTGAGAAATGTCAGTATCTTCTTCCCTTCTAGTTTTGTAACTCTGGTTCTTTGTATATTTTTTTAATAACACTGTGCTATGCCTTCTCAAGCTGTCTTTTGCAGTCTTCTGTTCATCTCTCTTTCTTCAACAGTTCTTCCCTTTGTTTTGAGTTCTCTCTGTTCTTGTACCAGTTTTAGACTCTCTTCTGACATCCATTTTTGGTTTGGATTAGATTTCAACAGGAAGATAAAAATCCTCACCTCAAGATCAATAAGCATGATCAATAGAGAAAAGATGAAAGTTGTCAACAATTTCATTTTACTTGGATCCATAATCAATATGAATAGCAGCAGCAGTGGTCAAGAAATCAAAATATG
>NW_006400241.1:142304-152601 GCF_000299155.1 Elephantulus edwardii | reverse complement strand
AATTAGAACTGACTTTCACAAGCACTGTGGCAATTGGACAATTAAAACAGACATTCGGATGGCGGGGGAAGAGGAACAAACTGGGGAGGAGGGTAGAGAGAATGGTGTAGCAATGAAGGAATGAAAACCCAAAATCCCTGTAAATGTTCATTAAAACTAATAAAATTTAATAATAAAAAAAACAAAGAAAATAAAAAAAAAGAAAAGAGGACAGAATATTTCAAGGACTGGCAAAAGAACAAACAAGTTTGTTTTGGTAGATGAGCAGGCAAAGTGCTCCTTACAGGCAAGGAGAGTGAAACTTCACCCACATATAATGAGCATATTACCAAGGGTGTCCAGTCCTTGAAAACAGTCATCATACTAGGAAAGGTGTAAGGTCAGTGAGAGAGAGAAGACCCTCAATAAAAGAGACTAACAAAGTGACTATAAAATGGGCTCGGGCATGTCGGAGATTGTGATGATGGTGTGGAATAGGGAAAGGTTCCTGTATGTCATCTCCAAAGTCACGATAAGGTGTAGTCAACAGGATGGCACATAATAACAAAAATATACATGGAAGAGACAGAGGATTCCATCAGGTCAAAAAGGTGAAGCAGTTGAACATGCTCTGAGCAAGACAAGGGAGCCAAGGAAGACCCCCAGGGTAGACGATTCCTGCCTCTCACCTTAGATCAGTTACGTGTGTCAGATAAAGGAGTGGGGATTGAAATTTCATTCATAGTGAAGAAAGTAAGAAAGGGGTTAAAAAGGGGAACCTAAAATTTACCAAGAATACTCTCTTATTGTTAAGTGTTTTTTCCTGTGTATATTCATAGGTCTTTCTCTATTCCAATGGCAGTTCCCAGTTATGATTCAAGCTTTGAAAAGTGCAATGTGGAACTGTGCTTGTAGGGCCCATATAGCATTGACCACTGAAAGGCCAATCTAAATATTCTTGTACAGACAAACTGGGTATTGAAGTTGAAGAAAATGGAAACAAGTCCACAAGAACCAAAACAGGATGTTAAGTGTATCCTGATAGACTCTAAAAACAATCTGAAGAAAAGAGCCTCTTGTTTAAGTCAATCAGGACCTGGTGGGTGGGACTTTGTATTTAAAAGTCAGTTGTGCCCTGACTAAATCTCCAGTTTGGAGGCTCATGAGTGAAGCAGCTGGATTCTGTAGGGCAGGTTTTCTTGATTTAGTTGAAAGTTCGATGTAAACTGTTGGGTCTTTTTTGTTTTGTTAACAATTATGTATAAGCTGACTGGTCACCTGGATTTATCAACAATCAGCTGTGGGCTGACAGTCTCTGGTTTACGTCAATCATGACCTGGTGGGTTGGCCTTTGTATTTAAAAGTCAGTTGGGCCTGAGATTGCCCTCAGGCATGTGGTTAATTACGTTTAGAAAGAACATTGTTCTAAGTTGTACAGAACTTGTCTGTCAGTTGCTGTACTGATGTAACTTGGGGCTGCTGTGATATTGAACACTTTGCCACTAGTGTGTCAAAAGCCATAATGGTTACCCATAGTAGACAGGGTTTGGTAGAGCTCCCAGATTAAAACAGGCTTGGGGGCAGGATTGGCATCCACTTCTTAAACAACAGGCCTTTGGAAACTCTATGAACATTGGAGAAATGATGATAGAACAGGGTTCAGAGTTTTTGTTCATAGGGCCACTATGAATCGTACTCAACTTGATGGTACTTAACTACAACAAGAGATTTGATGTGCTGAACCCTAATAACTGAAGACAAGACAGGCTGTGGAATGACATCAAGGACATCATCCATGAAGAAAGCAAAAGGTCATTCCAAAGGCCGGGAAGAAAGAAAAGACCAAACTAGATGTCAGAAGAAACTGAAACTTGTACTACAATGAAAAGCAGCCAAAGAAAGAGACAGGATTGCTGAAGTAAGCAAGCTGAACAGAAGATTTCAAAATGCAACTCGAGGAGGCAAAGCAAAGTATTATAAGGAAATGTGTAATGACCTGGAGTTAGAAAACCAAATGGGAAGAACATGCTGGGCATTTCTCAAGCTGAAAAACAAATTAAAGTCACAAGGTGTGACACTGAAGGCATCTATAGCAAAATTTTGAATGACGTAGGATGCAAGCATCAAAAGAAGATGGAAGGAATACAGCCACTAAACCAATAACAAATGGTTGACACTGAAACATTTCAGGCAGTAGCATACGATCAAGAACCAACAGTTAAAATGGGAGAAGTTCAACTTGTACTTGAAAAAATAAAGTTTGCACTAGAAAAACGAAAGCTCCAGTAATTGATGGAATCACAATTGAATTAGTCCAACCACTAGGTGGAGCCCTTAGACATGCTTGTTGCCTATGCCAAGAAATTTGAAAGACAGGTACCTGGCCAACTAACTGGAAGAGATCCATATTTGTTTCCATTCAAAAAAATTGGTGATCCAACAGAATGAAGAATTTATCAAATAATATCAATAATACCATATACAAGTTAAATTTCGCTGAAGATCATTTAAAAAATGAACAATAGATCAAAAGAGACCTTCCACACATTTAAGCGGAATCCAGAAGAGGCAATGATGTAAGAGATATCACTGTTGATGTCAGATGGATCTTGTCTTAAAGCAAAGAATACGAGAAAACATGTTTATTTGTGTTTTATTGACTATGTAAAGGCATTTGAGTGTACGGATCATAACAGATTATTGCTAATATTGAGAAGAGTTATAATCCCAAAACACTTAATTATGAACCTATGTAATGACCAAGAAGTAGTTATATGAACAGAACAAGGGAAAACGGCAGAGTTTCAAATTAAAAAAGGCATGCATTAGGGTTGTATCCTTCTTCTATACCTACTCAATCTGAGCATTGATGAGAAAATTATTCAAGAAGCTGAACTACAAGAAGAATGTGGCATCAGGATTGGAGAAAAACTCATTAACAACCTGCGTTATGCAGGTGACACGGCCCTGCACAAAGAAACGGAAGAACATTTGAATCACCTCCTGCAGAAGATAAAAAACTACACATACATATCTCAATAACAAGAAGACAAAAATCCTCACTACTGGACCAGCAGGAAACATCATAAAAGATGGAGAAAAAAATTAAATTGTCAATAATTTAATTTTACTTGGATCTATAACCAGCAGCCATGATAACAGCAGTCATAAAATCAAAAGACATGTTACCTTGGGGAAATCTGCTGTCAAGGACTGCTCCAAAGTTCTAAAGAGAAAGGGTGTCAGTTTAAAGACTATTGTGTGTCTAATCTAAATCATGGTCTTTGCTTCCTATGCATCTGAAAGCTAGTCAATGAACAAGGATGACAGAATAAAAATGAGTGCCTTTGAACTTTTCTGTTGGGGAAGAGCATTGAATATGTGAAGGACTGTCAAAAGAACAAACAAATCTTTCTTGAAGAAAATGCAATCAGAGTGCTCCTTAGAGGCAAGGTGATACACACACTTTGGGCACTTTTTCCAGGAGGAAGCAGCTCTTGGAGAGAAACACCATGTAGGGAAAAGTCATCAAGGGAGAGGAGGAACTTCGAAGAGATGCACTGACACAATGACTACCGCAATAGGCTTGAGCAGGATAGAGATCATGAAGATAGTGCAGGACAGGGCAGGACTCAGGTTGGTTGTTGGCAGGGTCATTACAAGTCAGAGTGGACCCAATGGCACCGAACACCAACAGCAGCTCAGCTGACAGTTAAGATGCTTGCTGTCTACACCGAAAAACAAAGAACTCATGAAATATTATACAAAATGGGTGACCCTGGAGGACATTATGCTGAGCGAAATATCTCAGTCACAAATGGACAAATATTGCATCGTGCCACTGTTGTAAAACGGGACGACATCAGGGTTGAGGGGATAAGAGAAAAGAGGGGATAAATAATGTATACTGCATCAAAACAGATGAGGGAGAGAACTTTTTAAAAGGACTATAGAATTAGGTATTATTTTAAAGATAAAATTACAGAAAAAGAAATGCCTATTAAAGTGGACTGTGGACTCAAGGAGGGGGTTTGAATAACAATGAAAGAATTTTCTTTTTCTTTAAAGAGAAAAACAAATGGGGGAGGGGTGAGCATGGAGGAAAATGTGAAAGAATGAATGAATGGAGAGAAAATTAAATGGAAAGAATATGCTGTAAAAATATATGTTGCCAAAAAAATATATGTTGCACTGAAAATCATTAATAAAAAGCCATTTAATTTTTAAAAAAGATGCTAGCTGTTCCTCTCCAAAACCACTGCTTGTGCTACACAAAGATTCCTCTTCATGGACAGTCTTCTGTGCCCTTACACAAGCATGCGTATCAACACTCTTCAGCTGGAGAAATCCAATATCCTGTTATCCCCAAGATCACAACATCCTCATTGCTGCTTGGTGCTGGAACAGGTGAAACTCCAAAGCTGAATTCACAGATGTGAACCAGTCTGCATATCAGATGGGCAGGATGTTGACTTGGTCTCAACCCTTCCAGGCTCTAACTGCAATATAGCAGAAACCAAAGGCCAGGGTCTGGTAATCACTGGGTTTGTCAAGGTTTAGGGCAGAGTCCCCTAAGGTGAATTTTAACCTTAACACCCCATAAATCCACAGCTGAAAGATGAAGACTACATAGTGTATCAAATAAGTCTGAAGAGATCAATCTTATATAAAGTGGAGACAACAGGCCATGAACAACTCTCTGAAAGAGCCAGAGGGAGTAAGGATAGCACAGCCCCTCACTGCCTCAGAGCAGAAAGCAGACAAAGATACTGTAGCCCAGCTCCATGGTGCCTCTAAAGTCACACCAATAGCAAGAGGATCATTTATTTGTTGCTGATTCGCAGACTTATAGTTATGGTACCAACAATGGGGTTTATTAGGGAGCTGAGTGAGGAAGGTAAAGAATATCTCATAATACAAGTCCAGGCTTTAGCCCAACAGTTCCAAGGCATAATTCCTCAATAAATACAGGCTGTGGTTTCAGTTCAGCAATCAAATCCAAATCATCCAGCAAGGTTTGCCTCAGCGCAGTTATAAGCCAGCTTCTCCTTTAACTGTGGCCAGCACAAATGCAGGAAGCCTAAGGTCACATCTTGTCACCGTTTGTCCACAGCAATGCCAGAGTCTCTCCAACACTATCACCAGGGTCTCACTAACGGGGTCTGCTCCAGTCTCCCTCAAGTCTCCTCACCACAAGTCTTGCTTACCTCAAGTCTTGCTGTTCCATGTGTGTAAGCATACTTTTTCTCTTATCATAGTCCCACTGTTGATGCTGATTTGCAAAACAAAGTGTCTGTAGTTAATGTAGCTGGAGATCAGAGGGGGCTAACTAATGGCTAATGAAAAAGCCACTGTTAGGCTAACACCACAACCCAAAGATAGATAAACCAACGGGCTGTATCACGTCACTCCAACACTCACTATGCCGAGCTGTGCTCCAGAAGGTTTTTGAAGACTGATTTTCTGGGGAAGTATATTACTGGACCTTTCTCCACAGGTATATTTGGGTCAAACTTTCAAGCTTGGCTGCCATATGTGCATCTTGAAATAGATAAGATTTCTCTAGGGCAAGAAGAATCCAGGGGCCTGGATTCTAAGACAAGCACTGGGGTCAGGTACTAAGCCAGGATGCCAGGGAGATATAGCAAAATCAGAATTAAAGGCATATCTCCTCTATTCCCTACCAGTGGCTTTAAACTGAACTCTCCTATTGATCTTCCATAAAGCTGCTAGGTGGCCCAGGCTTTCCCCACTGTTCATGTGGATCCAGCATTAATTATGCCAATGAAAACTGTTGTTGGCATCAAGTAAATTCAAACTCACGACAACCCATGTCTGTAGAAGAGAACTGCTCCAGAATATTTTCAGGGTTCTGAGGTGCCTCTGGGTGGATTCAAACTACCAAACTTCTGGCCAGTAGTTAAGCATTTAAACATTTCCATAACCAGACACCCAGGGACTCCTTAATGAAATACAGGATAAAAAATGGGATGATTTTCTCTGTCTGTCCACAAATTGCCTTTCTACATGCTTTGCCTCATTCCCCCCTCCCCTTTAATGAGCCTTTGAGAATAGAAGAAAAAATTCTAAGTGAAGAGGAAGAAAGGAAGATGTAACTTAATTAAGGACAATCACATGGACAGACTCCTAGGACAGTACTTGATGACACTCGTCACTGTCAGGAGAAGACGCTGGTCACAATACTTTACTTTTAGTCCTGAAGTCCTGTCATGTGTAGCTCTCCAGGGGCCCACAGATTCAGGTACGTTTCTTAAGACAGTTCCAGAAATTTGGCTTTCCTTGCACCCAAGGAAATATCTGCCCCCATTGTGGGTCTCCACAGACAGGCACCTTTAGCTTCTTCTACTATGAGAATCCAAGGCTGCCTCTCCACAGCCTGACATGATTATGCTTCCAGCAGCGAACAATTTCTGAATCAAACTGCTACTATGAGGTAGAAAAAAATCCTTTGGAAATGTTTTCTGCGCCACCACAGACTTCAGAAAATGGCAGCTTGAAACAGGCTGGCTACAGCTCTGCTCATGGAGATCCTGCGCCCCCTCCTCCTTGCGGGGAGGCAAGACCATCGGCCTGTTAGCCAACATTCAAATCTCCACGGTTAGAGACCCTAACGTGGACCTATCGTCAGAGCCTGGCTTCCCAGTTTTAGATGACAGATGATAATATCAAACAGAACTTGTTATGTAATAAATTCTGTTCCCCAAAACTCACTCACTCATTCTCTCATTTCTGTCAAGTTACAACTAATTCGTAGCTAACCCTCCACTGCATTTCTGATACTCCAAATCACCCAGGAATAGACTGCTCATTTTCCTCCATCAGAGGGGCTGGTACATTTGCGCTGCTTGTGAGGGGTGGCCTTGGAATTAGCTCCTGCAGACAATGCCACTAGAAATTCCAAAAGCTGTGTCTCCTAATTCCTGTATCTGAGAGTGTGACTCTGTCTGGAAACAGAGTTTCCTTTTGTTATGGTAATGAACCCCTACTGAGCTGGGTGGATCTTAAACCTGATGCTTTCAGGATGTGTCTTATAGACAGGAACACAGACATTGACAGATGGGAACCACACCATGTGGAGATCCTCTACAAGCCAAGGAGTGCCAAAGCTGATTAAATGGGAAATCAACAGTCTTCCAAGCAAAGAAGGGGGAAAAAATACTAGCTCCGTCTTGAACAAAGATAAAAATGTTTAGAGCTAAAATGATAAGATGCCATCACACTCAAGGAGGGTACAGAGGAAGAGGATTTGGGAATGCCGGGCTTTTACATCCTTGACCCATCTTGGAAGCCACCACAGTACTCTGCAGACCTTCACTTACCTCTGCACCTCAGGAGGCTCCCTCTAGATTTTGGAGCTGGCCTCTACCACCTCTTTGGCAACTTTGCCACTGCAAAAGACAGAGACAAAAACACAATGGTTTTGCACAGGCCTTCTGTAGGTGCACAGGCTCAGGCCGTGTGTGTGTGTGTGTGTGTGTGTGTGTGTGTGTGTGTGTGTGTGTAGGCACAGTCCCCCATGTGTGCATAAGGCACAGGTCCTCTGTGTGTACACAGGCACAGACCCCTGTGTGTGTGCAGGCACAGACCGCCCATGTGTTCACAGGCACAAGCCCTCCATGTGCACATGTGGGCATAGGCCCTGTCTCCCTGTGTGCACAGGCACAGCCCCATCCCCATGAGTGTGCCCAGGAAAAGGCCCCCTTGTGTGCACAGGCACAACCCCTCCGTGTGTGCACAGGTACAGGCCCCCCCCCCATGTGTGTGCCTAGGGACAGGCCCACTGTGCATGTGTGAAGGCACAGCCCCCTCCATATATTTGCAGGCAAAGGACCCCCATGTGTGCACATGCACAGTCCCCCTCCCTGTGTTTGCACAGGCCCAGGCCCAGAACCTCTGTGTGTGCCCAGGCACAGGCCCCCCCTGTGTGAAGGCATACTGTTGATAGGTGTGAGTTGATTCTAATTCACAGTTGCTCTCTGACAGAAGAGAACTCGCCGACAGGGTCGCCCAGGCTGGGATGTTTACAAGAGCTGATCACTATGTCTTTTCTCCCAATGCCAACCTTACGGTTTGTTTGTCGAGTGCTTTAACACCATACTACCTGATCTTCTTATGTATGTATGTACACAGGCTTGCTCTCCTTAGTGTCCACAGTACAGTCTCTGAAATAGGATGCTGAGTGATTTGGACACTGTGCAAACACTATATTAGAGCCTTATGGGAGCTCTACAACTTTGGGTTGTTCTCAATGTTGCTGCTGTCACTGAAGTTTCTGGGGGTGAAGGGTGCTGGACATATGAAATGGTGCAGGCACGGCTGAAAGAGTATACCAGGAGAACAAGAGGAAGTGCATGGGGTAGGGGCCACACTCAGGCTTGCCCACTGTGCTGCCCACCTGAGCTGCAGAAGTGGCCAGGTCCCAATGGCACCTGTCCTAACGGGCAGAGGCTAAGAATCCATGCCCAGAGCCTCCCTGCCTGCATCCACCCTTGCTCAGGGCTGCCAGAATCTGGGTTTGGGCTATTTAAAAACCACCAGAGGGAATTATTAGTAGTTAACAGAACGAGTGACTTTCCCTTTTAAAAATCATACAAATAAATGAAAATGTCTATGTGATCAGACGTGAATTTGGTAGAACAGATGTTAAAGTGATACTACCATGCATGTGCAGGTGATGTGTACACGTATGGATGTTTTTAGCTTCACAACAGTCTGACCCAATTCTAGAAATCGACTACCCCTTATTTCTTCCACAAAGAAAGAGTCTGAGGTGTCCTCATAAGCAAGAGAGCAATGGAGTATAAGGGGGTAGGCTGAACTAGGGTCACAATTCAAGGTGCAGTAATTTATAAACAAAATATTAAAACGCAAATCAAAGTGAAGTCCCACTGCCATTCAGTACAAGACATAGTAGTTGTGTTACTCACCTATATCGAAATCTACTCCCTTTAAAAAATATCTTGCTGCTGGACACAGTCTTGATCTGGCTAGATTTTGCATACCTTTAGGAAAAAGCACAGCAGAAGTGGAGATGACATTGGAAAGTCCAATTAGGACATGCCACAGAGCTGTAGGAATCAGATTGTTCTGACTGCAAGAAAGGAAGACATTCTATTCTGTGACTTATCACACATCCCCCCAAAATGAAGGAGCAAGTTCATGAGAGGACAGATACTTTTACAACATATGCTGCAAGCTGGTATTTTCTACGCTGTTTTCTTTAATTAACAGAAGATGCTGGTCATGACCCAAACGTTGACTTCTGGGTCACAAGGTGCAGTGAGGAGCAGGCAGTGACCAAGGGGATGGCATCTGTGGCATGCATCATGAAGGTCCACGGTCCTGGAGCACATTCTTGCCCAGGCCTTCATCAACAAAAAGCCGACAACAGCTTCCCAATGACACAGCCCACTGTGCCACCACTCTCACTGTTGGTTAGAGAAGCACTATGGGCCATGTCATCATGGACATGGCCGCCGGCTTCTGTGAGTTCTTAAGTGAAGTCATTGTGACCCAATGACTTTTAGAAGGACCTGCACTGGTAGGTAACTAAGACACACACAAACAAGGAGATCAGCCTAGCCCTGCCCATAAACAAGAGTAAAACAACAGCAATCTGAAAAACAGCCTAGAACACAGGTTGCAATTCAGGAACCAAATTCACATTGCAGTTGGGGATTCCTCTCAGTCATCTTCTGTTAACTTCATATAGTTAGATCCCACAAATTAGAGATTATCCCCTGGAATTTAGGGTTGTAACTGTTATGTGCCCTCGAGTCACCTGTGACTCATAGTGACCATATGTATAAAGAGCTCTGAATCCTGCCCTGTCCTAAGCCAATCTCATTGTCTCTGACAGACTCAAATCCATTTCTCCAGTCACTGAGTCAATCCATCTCAACCAGGGTCTTTCTCTCCTGTGCTGTCCCTCCACCCTTCCAAGCATGATGTCCTTCTCCAAGGACTGGTCCTTCCTGGCCACATGTCCAAAGTATGCTAGATGGAGCTTCAAAATCCTTGCCTCCAAGGAGTAGCCTAGCTTCACACTCTACAGGATGAACCTGTTTGTTCTTCTAGCAGTCCATGGTATATTCAACACTCTTCTTCAGCACCACAGCTCAAAGGCATCAATACTCCTTCAATCATCCTTAATCATTGTACAGCTCTTTGACACATAGCAAGTAATTGCAAAGACCATGGGCTGGATTAGGTACACCTTAGTCTCCACAATTGCATCGTTGCTGTCAGTACTCTAGAGAGGTCCCTGACAGCAGACTTCCCCAATGCAATTTGTCTT
>NW_006400241.1:124766-126405 GCF_000299155.1 Elephantulus edwardii | reverse complement strand
CCAGGCCTCAGTCTGAACTCAGGCCCCCGCTCGACACCATAGTTTCTCTCTTTTACATACTGAATTCAGCGATCACTGGGTAAGCCATCACCTACCCAGAATCCTCATCTGCCAAAGTCCAGGAGTTTCCAGACACTCAGCACATTCAGAGCAGTGAGTCTTTGGGGGAGACAAATGACCAGTGTGGAAAACATTGGTGCAAAAGCCACCTGGAGTTCCAGGGTTGGTCGGACCAGGTTCATAACACCTTCCAGGACAACCACCACTCTTCTCATCAGCAACTGAATCATCTGTGAAACCTGAGGAGGCTGGAGTTCCTGTCTACTTCTGACTTTGATAGATCTCACCCGCAGGCTTTCGGCTTTCATCTCTATATACTGGTCCTTTCTTACCTGTGAAGTGCA
The DNA here is from genome assembly GCF_000299155.1 of Elephantulus edwardii. NCBI lineage: Eukaryota > Metazoa > Chordata > Mammalia > Macroscelidea > Macroscelididae > Elephantulus > Elephantulus edwardii. The sequence continues at coordinate 126,001 of NW_006400241.1, read as the reverse complement.
CACAGGTAACTTTCTCCTGAAGGTGCTTCACATGGAGCTCATCTGACCCACACTCACAGTACATCAGAAATGTCAGAAAGACCTTGCCCTCTAAATTGAAATGAATGGGAACTAGTAGATACACAGCCCAGCCTGTTTGCCCATGGGCTGGCAGAACTCCGAGGTATGTGCTACAGTCTCAGAGTTCTCCAGCAGAGCTGAGCCCAATGGCCTGCAGGAGGGAGGGTCCAGGACCCCAAATCACCCGCTTTGGTAACACCATGGTGTGTCCAGTGCTCACAGCCCAAAAACCTACCAGCACTAAACTCTGTCTCAGGCTCTGTTTCTAGAGGGAAAACCAACAAAAGATAGATCCTATGACATGTTTAATGAAAAGAGAAATGCCCCTTGCTTCCCACCTATCTCCCCAAAAATGAGAAGAAAAAAAATTCCCTTAGAGATTGTCTGGGAAACGGCGAAGACAGTGCTTCAGACCTATGTGAAAAACAAGTTTTGGGAACCACTCTGAACTATGCACAAAATTCACATGTCATTTGAACAAAATCAAAAGGACTGTATTAAAAGAAATGAATGTGCATCCATTACCAAAAATGCAAAATATTTCATAAATGCTTTTAAAATAATCTGATAAAATGAATAAAAGCTACTTACTTATAAAAGGCCTGGTTTTCCACCCCACACTTCCAGAGGTGTTTGCAGGCAGCTGGTGTGGAAGTATGGAATGCCAACATTGCTTTTTTCTAATAAAAACAATCAAACAAGAAAGCAAGTAAATAAGCAAGCATGATAAGTAGGTTTGCCTTTCCTGTTTCTCCCCTCAGGTATTTACCTTATTAATCCTGTCTCTTTGTATGCTAGTGTGTACTGAATGGGCTGTCCGTCTCTGAACCTCTGCAGGCATCTTGCATCCTTGTTTCTGATAAAAGCTGGCCTCACAATCCTTCTCAATATTGTAGACATCAACCACCTATCAGAGACTCTCATTGAGTCAAGTCTGACTAGTAGCAACCTTCTAGGACCAAGCAGAATACCCTGCAGGGTTTCTGTCTCCAGAAGCTGCTGCCTTGACCTCTCTAGAAGCAGCTGGAGGACTCAAGCCTTCTAGAGAGCAGCCAAGGGCTTTAACCACCATACTACTAGAGCTCCTTCTATCATAATTGAGTTAGTCTGAAAAATATAGCTGCCATACTTTCTTGAATAATTTATACTTGAGCTAAAAACAAAGGTACAGAAAA
>NW_006400241.1:110655-120531 GCF_000299155.1 Elephantulus edwardii | reverse complement strand
TCAGAGACAGCGTGATTGGCACAGGACAGGGCAGGGTTTAGGACTTTTGTACACAGGGTCACCATGAGTCTCAAGTGACTAGACGGCACATAACAACAACAACAACAACAATAATTTAGGTAGAAGGTCTGTGAGGATGACAGTATTGAACAGACATTAAAACATACACAACTAAGATTAATGCGGGAAAACAATTTGTTCTCCCAACACGTAAATGACTGTCATGAGAACATAGCCAAGCAGAACCTAAGAAGGATGAGGTCAGTGTCAGCATCAGCACCCCATCCGGATCCCAAACACATATAACAGAGATGCAGAACCTGAAACAAACAGTTCAGAGCTCATTTCTTCAGTGCATCCAAGAAGCAACTGAGGCCCAAATAGGCAAGAGACTACAGTTAAGGTGCAGGCGAGACTCGCCAAGTTCTAAGCCAAGTACTTAAGGATTCAAGCTACTCAGAAATGAGAAGATGTAGCTCCCCTTTGCTGCCTTGGCGTTGAACAGGTGAAGTTCCCAAATACTTCTGGTCCTTGAAGTAAGTTTTAATCCTCAGGGAAATTATTCTGAAGTGCACTGAAGATGATGTAGCATTGACACGTCTTTGCAGATGCTGAAAATGAAAGAAATCTGGGTCGCACCACCTTACATGTGTAAAGAACACTTTATAGCTCACCAAACACACAAGATTTACAGTGCACTCTATACACAAGCTTTCATTTGGTTCTTCTCACATCTACTTACTGACCAAATTTTATGGATTATGTAAAAATACTTAGAGTAGCTGAGTGATTTATTATAAAGGCAAATAAGAGTTTTGAGAATGCTAATCATAGAAGAAAACAACTGGGACATAGATGGGCGTTAAAAATATAAGTGAGGAAGAGGCAAGGACAGGAAGGACAAGGAAACTATTCCTAGAAAAACTGGACATCTCAGAGACAGATCTGGCCAGGGTGAGGAAAGCAAGTGCAGGAGGCAAAGTACACATCAGGTGCTTGATGCCAACCTGGTAGCAAGGACTTGAGAAGGCAGATGCTGAGGAGAGGATGCTCAGAGAACAGTGCAGAGTGAGGGGAACTCAGTGAACAAGTGTTGGGAGAAATTATGAAGTTAACAGAAACACAGACTGGTCTCGAGCAGATCAAGATAGCATTTCCAACACAGGTCTGAGGAGGGGGGCCACTCCCAAACAGGGAAAAGCTTCAGACCCAGTGGCTCAGGCTAGCTTCCACCACCCAGTGAGACAGAGGAGAACCAGACATGCTTAGGCAGGAACAAAAGTAAGCCTTTTCCACATTGTTAGTGTTGTTTCTTAGGTGTTGTCATGGCCATCATCATTCATAGCGACCCTATAAACAGCAGATCTAAACCTTGCCTTACCCTGTGCCACTCTCATGACCTCTGTCATGCTCACTGTAGTAATCACTGCATCAATGCACATCTTTAAGCATCTGCTGCTCTTTCATGGACCCTCTACTTCCCCAGCATAATGTCTCTTCAAAAATATATGCCTTTTGAATATATGCCCCAAACAAGCCCTAAACTTGCCTCTAACGGGCTCTCAGGTTACACTTCCTTTAAGACAGATTTGCTTTTTGCCAATCCATGGGATATTCAGGACTCTTCTCCAATAGTTCTTTGGTTTTTCTCATTCATTGTTGAACTTGCAGATGCACAGGAAGCAACAGAAAATACCATGGTTTGGATTAGATGCACTTGGGCTTTTGACTGACTTTCTTGCTCATTAGAGGTTTAGAGAGGTCCTTGACAGCCTATTTCCCCAGTGTTATACATATCTTTTGATTTCTCGACTGGTGGTACCATGAGTTGATTATGTTGCTGTTATGTGCTGTCAAATTGTCTGCAACTCATAGTGACCCTATGTACAATAAATAGTTCAGAACTCTGTCCTATCTTGAGCCAATGCCATTGTCTCCAAGACACCTACACCCATTACCTCAGTTACTGAGTCAATCCACCTCATCCAGGGTCCTTTTCTCTTGCATTGTCCCTCTACCCTTCAAGCATGATGTCTTTCTCCAAGGACCAGTCTTTTCTGGCAACTTGCCCAAACTATATGAGATGCAGCTTCAAAATCCTTGCCTCCAAGGAGAAATTTGGTCTCATCCTCTCCAGGGCATATCTGTTTGTTCCCTTGGCAGTCCATGGTATGTTCAATACTCTTCTCCACCATCACAACTCAAAGGCATCGATTCTTCTTCTGTCATCCTTAGTCATGGTCCAGATCTCTGATGCATAGTGAGTAATTACAAAGACTTGCAATTTGGATCAGGTACACGTTAGTCTCTGGACTGACACCATTGCTTTTCAGTACTCTGGAGAGCTCCCTGATAGCAGATTTTACTGATTCAATTCATCTTTTGATTTCTTTACTGCTGTTGCCAAGAGTGTTGATTGTGGAACCAAGCAAGCTGAAATTGTTAACACTCTAAATCTCTTCTCTATCATGATACTGCCAACTGACCCAATGGTGAAAAAAACTTTTTTCCTTGATATTTAGTTTCAATCCATACTGACGACTGTGGTCCTTGACCACTTGTTTGTTTGTTTAGATTTATAATGGATTATTTATTTAAATCTCATGGGCCAACTTAGCATTTCCATGAACTCAGGGAGCAGAAACTTTCACAGGCTTCACAATTTTTTGTTCAGCCTTAGTTGCAGCAATTATGGTCTTATTTTAAAATTTTTATTTTATTAATTTTAATGAACGTTTACAGAAATTTTCGATTTCCATTCATTCATTGTTGCATTTTTCTCCCTGTCCACCCCTTCCCCCCAGTTCACTCTTCTCTTTGAAAAGTAAAAGACAAATTCCTGTTAGGTGCTTGTTTAGCTTTTTTTTGCTTCCTTGGCAGCCCTGATAGCCTGTTCTCGTTGAACCTTACTAACTTCATGCTTTTGATTCCTCTTGGCCGTTATAGCAGCAAGGGATGCACCGGTGATGGCCATTTGGAATTTGACTGAGTGGCAGGTGCTTTTCTTTAGAATTTCTTCCACTTGGCCCTTCTTGTGCTTCCTTCTGTAGAACACAGTCCAATTCATCTGCCGTGGATTCCTTTTGGAAAGAAGAGCCGACTCGCATTTTGCATTAAGAAACTGGAACACTTTCCCATCGGTACTGGTGTAGTGCCTTCTGTGCCAGGGGTAGAACTTGTACCCACTGAAACTGCACATGCTGTGACTTCACAGGAACAGGAAAGATGGCAAAGAGTGGTCCTTGACAGCAAACACTTCAGGTCTTTCTCAATTTCAAGTAAGCAAGGTTGTGCCATCTGCATAGGGCAGGCAGTTGATGAGTCTTCCTCCAATCCTGACACCACATTTCTCCTCATAAAGCCTAGCCTCCTGTATAATCTGCTCCACATATAGACTGAAAAGGTTAGATTCATGTAAAATGAAATAATTGAAAACTTACATCTTTTGTACACTGATCATATTATTGTCTATTTATCTGGTGGTGAAGATTTTTGTTTTGTTGACGTTGAGATGTAATCCATATTGAAGGCTATAGTCTTTGATCTTCTGCAGTAAGTACTTCAAGTTTTCTTCACTTTATGCAAGCAAAGTTTTATCATCTGCATAACACAGGTTCTTGAATGTGATTCGTGAGCCTCAGGGAACAGGTGTTCCCCTTACTTTTAGGCAAAACCATCTTCATGAATACACTAAGGAGCAAAGAGTGAAGGTGCCAAGGATCCAATGAGAGGATGGTGGAGATAATGGGGGTACTGGGGGTACATGTAGCTTTAACCTGTCCTGACCCACCCCACAGGTGTTCCTTAGAGTTGGGGTAACAGAAGCGACAGGGGAGGAGCCACTGGAAGTGTTCCTACAGAGGCAGAGCCCCTGGGGCTGGGCACTCCCACGTCTCCTGAGCCGACTCCTCACTAAGACAGGCCAACCAAGAGTGGGTTCTGCTCACAGATTTTAAATCTTCTATGAAAATCTTCTCTGGGGCAGAGGCATGCATACTAGACCTACTACTTGACAATTTTAAGACAGGCCAAAGGGGAGGGAAGATATGAAGCAATTGTTTTCCAAAGAAGTACTCACCATTTCATCAAATGAATTCTCTTATTTCCCTGGAATACCACAAAGCCTGGAGCTGTGAATCCTAAAACTGTCATTGTGCCTGTTGAATCCTGAGAAGATAGAAAAAAACTGTATTTAGAATAGGAAAAAGTAAAATCAGTGATAAGTGGTATGCTTATCCATCCTCATCCTGTGTCAACTTCAGGTTGATTCCAGTGATTCTAGAAGTACATAAGGTTTTAGGATAGGCGTTCTCAGAGCAGGGCTTCCAAAGCCTGGGTGGGGTGTAGAAATAGTAGCTTCTTTGAGTTTTGGATCTTCTGACCATTCAGGTACCTTCTGGGAAAATACAGATTTATCCCAAACATCTGTGTCTACTTCCCAGTGCATTCTGGGGTTGCCTGTCAGCTCAGCCTGATCCTGTACTGAGGGCAAACGTTCTTGGTTGCCATTAGTGATGGCATGCCTTAAATGGAACTCTGGGTTTATACTCTAATGTGACTCAACCTCACCTATGATGTCTGGAAATATCGGCATAAAAATATGATCAGAAAAGCTTACTTTGCTTCCAATCTGTGTCATTCATGCACATTCAGAATCCCATAAATGAAATGAGGGCAAAAGAACTAAGGCAAAAAAAAAAAAGAAGAATAAATCAAGTCAGGGTCTAGGGAATAAATAAAATAAACAGAGGAGGTCATGTTGGTGATAAAACTCCAATTCATGAAATGAAATAATCTGGTTTACACTATTACCACGAAGGGATGGCTGGCAAATACTCTCCAATAACTGCTGGGCAGAAGACGAGGATGCAGGAGCTTCCATGGGAAAGCAACACCTGTTCCCCGAGCTGGCTGCACTTTGACATCACTGGAGCTTAAAGAAAAACCCTGACACTGGTCTGAACCCCAGAGGCCCTGGTATAAATGGATGAGGTGCTCCCTGGGCAGCCGGCTCTTATGGAGTCCCCACATGACTCTGTAGAACAGTGGAAGAGTTACAAGAATAGGACTTTTCGAAATTGTTGTAATTATGTGTCACCAAGTTGCATGCGACTCATAGCGATCCTATGTACAACAGCTCTAAATCCTGCTCTATCCTGAGACACCCTTACTGTCTCTGACACATCCATTCTCATTTCCCTAGTCACTGAATCAATCCATCTTATCAAGGGTCTTCCTCCTACCCTCCCAAGCATGACATCCCTCTCCATGGACTTGTCCCTTCTTGCAACATGACTAAAGTATATCAGACAAAGCTTCAGAACCCTTGCCTCCAAGGAGCAGCCTAGTTTCACCCTCTCCAGGATGTAATTAATCCCATCAGGGTAATGAAGTGTCCCAGGATAACTAAAAAGCTTGTTTAATGTTTGGTTTAGGCCTAAAGTTGGTGTCTGGCTGCTTCATGGTTATTCTACATTAGGACATTTCTGAATAATGTGCACTTAAGCTAGGAAATCAAAAGATTAATTGCATTGGGAAAGTGTGCTCTCAGGGACCTCTCCAGAGTACGGAAGACCAAAGATGTCAGTCTGGAGATTAATGCAAAACCTAATCCAGGTTTTACATAACATGGCAGAAAGCTGGACAATGGCTAGAGGTGACAGAAGGAAAATTGATGTCTTTGAGCTCTGGTGCTAAAGAAGAGTACTGAATATACCATGGACTGCTAAGAGAACAAACAGTTTCATCCTGGAGAGGGTGAAACTAGGCTGCTCCTTGGAGGCAAAGATTCTGAAGCTTTTCCTGACATGCTTTGGATGTGTTTCAAAGAATAACCAGTCCTTGGAGAGGGGTGTCATGCTTGGGAGTTTGGAGGGACAGCGTAAGAGAGGAAGACCCATGATGAGATGAATTGACTCAGTGACTGAGGTAATGAGGGTAGGTATGTCAGACACAGTAAGACAATAAGGGTCACCATGAGTCACAAGGTACATAACAACTACAAGCATGGTTTTGGGGACTTGTTTCAAAGGCAGCACTTGTTTCCAGGCTGCACGGTGGGAATTCCGATGGAGTGGCTCTGGGGTCAGGGCTGGTGACAGGCAGAAGGGTTGTGCTTCCCACCTGGGAGAGGTCAGGACTGTGCAATAAGATGATGAAAGGGGAAAGCAAAATAAACATGATGCTGAAATTCAAACTTTCCCCCTTTTATAATTGCAGTTCAGATGGTAACAGATTGTTAGGAACCTGTGGCCTCTTGGGGCTAAACCGTCTATGTGATGAATGAATCCTTGCCTGCTAATTAGGAAAACATGGCTTCTACACAGCAATTAGCAATTGATGAGAAGATTTCAGTGGAGTTGTTTCTTCCAGTTAGGGGCTGAGGTCTGGGGAGGGTTTAGGAAGGGCCTGCACACCCATTCACCACACAATGAGGGACTGTGAGGAGCAGTTACCTTGCATGGGTGAGGATCCACTCCATAGGTTTCCAACGTGTGAGCTTTCAGTAGTAAATTAAACTCAGCAACTGGTGGACTCTGGCCTCTAAATTCACAAGAAAAATTTAGGGCATTATCAAGGAAAATTAAAAAATGAAGACCACAGATTTAACAAAGGATAGCATTCTAGGCTTAAGAAGAGGGATATTTCCTACTAAAAAAGTTATCAATAAGGTCAATCATGATTTTTCACCACCAGAATCCTCTGCTGATGCCCACTGCAGGCTAGCTTCTAAACCAGAAACAGGAGATGGACCACACAAGTCATTATGATGACTAGTATTACTATGTCATATACTTAGAGAGGGAGCTTTGATGGCCTAGTTCTAAGAAACTGTGCTGCAATCCTGAAGGCATGCAGTTTGAGGCCACCAGCTCTATGGGAGAAAGATGGGCAATCTCTTCCCCTGTGATTAACTGCCTTTGAAACCTGCTAGAGGGTCCGCTATGGGTTGGTTCTGACTCCATGGTAGATAATACAATAACAACTTACTCAGAGAACTGGACTGTTCCCCAAGGATACTTCCATGGCCTCTATACATCCCTAGCAACCAAGAAGAGCTTGCTTAGGACAATTTTCTTTTTCAAGAATTCATTTCCTCTTTCAAGAGGTAAGATTACATCTCCTAAAATCCTCCTCTGAGATGGGCTGCTCCCCCAACTTGGAAGCATCCTGTGATCTGCAGGGTTCTCTCTGGATGATTTTTGGAAGCAGGTTTCCAGCCTCTTTTCTTGTCTTCATTTGGCGGTTTGTCTGGAGGTTCTGGCGAAAGCTGTCCAGCCTGACAGTGACACACAATATGCCCCAAGGAGTGGTGGCCACTGTGCATCAAATAAGTTGGTCTAGAATCCATTGGGTCACCACCATGGCAGGTAACAACAATACCACTGAGCCACCACTGCCCTCTGCTTTGCTCCTAAGCCCCAGAACCATGGCTGCCGAGTCAATTCCCATTCATGATGACCTTTCATTTGGTTTCAAGACTATATAGGTGGAGACTTCTTATCTTTCTGCCTCAGAGTAGCAGGATTTTAAAGGGACCTTTTGGTTACCAGTCCAACGCATTATGCAGTAGAAATTCCTTAACATTAAAAAAAAGGTTCTACCCTCTTGGAAAAGTAGTGTTCTGGGGCGGGGGGAGCCTTGGGAGGGGACAAATGTGCAACAATAAATGAATGGAAATCCAAAGCCTCTGTAAATTTTTACTGAAATTAAACAAATTTAAATTTAAAAAAAAAGAATTCAGTTAGAGTAAGGATGGCAATGGATTTATAACAGCTCAAGCTAATAACACTATATCGTGGCATGGAGGAGGAATGGTGGAAATGTATCCACATTTATGACATTCCTCTTACCAAAACCATTTATCGAAAATAGGAACTCCATTAGAACATGTATCTCTGGATTGGAAATGATGATATTGTTAATATTTCTAGCCTTAAGCTTTAAAGATTATAATGTTCAAAATTATTTGTATGCATTTGTTTAAATTTTCCCCTCTTTTAACAACTGGGATCTAGAGGGAAGAGAAAAGACCAGAGAATGGCCAAAATTATTGGGGCAGCTATTGCTGCCAGTTTAGGGCCTGTGCCAGGAAAAGGAAGTCTTACTCATATACAGTGCCACCCAAAGGTAATAAAGGAGGTCAGAATTGCTTCCACTGTGGAAAGCTGGGCCACTTCAGTAGACAGTGTCAGTGAGAGCCACAGATAGGCAAGGGAGTAGAGAGGAAGCTCCCACTCACTTGCTTTAAGTGTGGATCTGAAGGACACTTGGCCAAGGGTGGCCTACATCAGGTCCTCGTAGCTGACAGGACTGACAGGCCCCAGCTCCCAGCTGGAAACAAAGGAGGACGCTTCAACAATTTAGATCCTCCCAGAAGAGCTGTGGGTGAGCATTAACATTACTGGTAAGTATATTCATTTTCTCCGGGACACAAGAGCCTACTATTTGGTCCTAAAAGCCTTCTGGGGTCCCAACTCTTCTCACTATTTCTTAGTTGTTGGAATTGACGGAAAACCTCATAAGCAGTTCCTTACTTCACCTCTGCCTTGCATGCGGACTTCTGAGTTGTAAAACAACCCAGTGGTAGATAAGTAACATAGTTGAGCCTCTAAAAAAAAAGGTTCCTTTACTGCTAGTGTTCTGAAATTTCCACTGAAGGCATCTTGACAGGAGCATGCTGCTCAGTCTGGGTGCGTGCTTCTTTCAAACATCTTGAGCCTTCCCTCTCTCCTCCCCTACCGCTCCTCCCATTCTCTCTGTCCTTTCCTTTGAGAAATTTGAGTAAATGAATCTTGAAACTCTCAAGTCTATCCTGTACATCTATTGTCTGTTTGTTCTGAGGTTTAAAAACTATTTTATACTGGTTTGCTCATAAAGTTAATACACATTGTGTTTCATTGAATTCTTCATTCATACTGTGTTTCATGAAATCACTGTCATGCACTGTTTTAGAAAATCAAACATTGCTGGACGTTCCCCATCCTTACCTGGTCTTTTCAGGTCCCTGTTTGATCCTTCCCATTTGTTTCCCTCCCTCCACTTAGCAAACTGTGCAACCCTGTGCTTTCACTCCTACCTATCCTCACCTGTCTGCTCCTGCCCTTTCCTCTCCTTGAGTCCTGTTACATTCTTTAATAGTTACCGTTCTATTTTTGTAATAATGGTCTTATGCAGTATTTGTCTTTATGAGGCTGAATTAGTTCACTCGTCATAATGCTCTCCAGTCTCTTCCAAGTTATGTAGTATTTTTTTAAGATTGTTGCTCCTGAGTGCTGCGTAGTATCCCACTGTGTGAATGTACCACGATTTCTCAATCCATTCAATTGTAGTTGGACATCTGGGTGGTTTTCATGATCTTGGAATGGCGAATAATGCTGCTAAGAACATTGGAGTACAGATCTCCATTTGTGTCTCTGTTCTAATTTCCTTAGGGTATATAAAAGGTGATCTGAGAGCAAAAATTATTGAGCAACATCATTGATATCACATGCAAGCAAGATTGTGCTGAAAATTAACCATAAATGACTAGAACAGCACATCAACAGAGAACTGATAGGAGTACAGGCTGGGTTTAGAAAAGGCTGAGGTATTAGAGACAGTATAGCTAATGTAAGATGGATCTTGGATGAAAGCAGAGAATACCAGAGGAATGTCTGTCTGTGTTTCATTGATTATGCAAAGGCATCTGACCATTTGGAACACAACAAACTGTGGCTAACTCTGAGAAGAATGGGAATTCTAGAACCCTTGACTGTGCTTATGCAAAATCTATACTCGGACCAGGAGGCAGTAATCAGAAAAGAGCAAGGAAACACTGCATGGTTAAATATCAGGAAGGTGTATGCCAGGGATGTGTTCTATATCCATATCTTT
>NW_006400241.1:106696-109725 GCF_000299155.1 Elephantulus edwardii | reverse complement strand
TTTGAGCTGTGGTGCTGGAGAAAAGTACTGAATATACCATAGACTGCTGGGAGAATAAACAGGTTTATCCTGGAGAGGGTGAGATCAGGCTGCCTCCTTTGAAGCAAGGATACTGAAGCTTCATCTGATATAATTTGGGCATGTTGCAAAGAGTGACCAGTCCTTGGAGAGGGAAAGTATGTTTGGGAGGTTGGAGGGACAGTGTAAGAGAGAAAGACCCTGGATGAGATGGGTTTATTCAGTGACTGGGGTAATGAGGGTAGGTGTGTCAGAGACAATAAGGTTGGCACAAAATAGAGCAGAGTTCAGAGCTGTTGTACACAGGGTCACTAGAGTAGCAAGTGACTCGATGGCACATAACAAAAACAACATATTCATAGTAGTGGTATATCTGAGTCATATGGAATTTCTCTGTTCAACTTTCTGAGGAAACACCACACTGTCTTTCAGAGTGGTTGTATCATTTTACAATCCCACCAACAGTGCATGAGAGTTCTTACCTCTCCACATCCCCTCCAACATTTATTGTTTGCTGCCCTGCAAAACTTTGTCAGTGCTATCGGGGTGAGATGGTATCTCACTGTGGCTTTGATTTGCATCTCTCCTACTGCTAGTGATTTTGAGCATTTCTTCATGTGTCTGATGGCCATCTGAATGTCATCCTCTGTGAAAAGTTTTTCTATGTCTTTGCCTGGAGACCCAGGAGTGTTCTGTAAACTTTAGGTATGAGATCCTTGTCTGAGAATGGTATTGCCAAATATTTGTTTCCAGTTGGTAGGTTTTCTTTTCACCTTGTTGAAAAAAGTTTTTATGAACACAGAGATTTAATCTTTAGAAGTTGCCATTCATCAGTTTTATTCTCTCCACACTTGGGAAGGTGGAAGGACAACGCAGGAGAGGGAGAGCCTCTATGAGGTTGATTGTTTCAGTGACTGGGGTAGTGGGGGAAGATGTGTCAGAGACAGTGAGATTGGCACAGGATAGAGCAGGGGTTAGGGCTGTTGTACATGGAATCACCATGAATCGCAGGCAACTCGACAGCACATAACAACACCATTGTGCATATCTGGCTGTATTTGGCAGTCTCTTTATACCCTATTCTAGGCCTTCTAAGTTTGATCTCAGTTTGTCTCTGATGAACTTTGTGTTTTTTGGCTTTACTCCTAGGTCTCTGATCCACCTTGAGTTGATTTTTGTGTATGGTGTTAGATGTGAATACTGTTTCAGCTTTCTACAGGAGGAAGTCCAGTTTTGCCAGCACCCTTTGTTGAAGAGGTTGTCATTTCTCCATTTGATAGGTTTTATTTCCTTGTTGATTATCAGTCGACCATAGATAGATGCATCTATTTCTGGGTTCTCAATTCTGTTCCATTGGTCTATGTGCCTGTCATTGTACCAGCACCGTGATGTTTTGGTTACTACTGCGGTGAAAAGGTTTTGAGGTCAGGGAGTGCTATAACTCCTGCTTCATTCCGCCTCCCCCTCCCCCAAAGTGCTTTACTTATTTGGAGTCTCATTTCTCTCCAAATAAACTTGACAATTTCTCTTTCGATCTTCTTGAAAAAGGAATTTGACATCTGAATTGGGATTGTACTGAACATATAGATAGCTTCTTTTAGGATTTTCATTTCCACAACACTGAGTCTTCTTATCCATTATCTTCTACGTCTTTTAAACATGGTTTCATCTTTTGTTACCTCTCTTTTGGTATTACAATTGGAATGATTTTTTTTAATTAAAACATCACACTTGCTAATTGATTCTTCAGCTATGTGTATTCTAGTTTTCATCTCATTTATATGGTTTTTAAAAAGTATCAAGTAAGTATTTTATTTCCAACATATCTTTTTCTTTCTGAAGTAACAAGCTATTTTTATTTTATTAACATATACTCATCATATCCTTCTGAGGCTATCCACATAAATAGAGTCCAAAGCCTCTGCTGGTTCTCCCCATGTTATAGAGCAGACCTGTGTCCATAGGGTTTTCTTGGACATCATGTCTTTGGAAGCAGATGGCTATGGCTTTCTTTTATGTTCTGCTGGGTGGGTGTGAACTGTCAACATTTATGTCAGTAGTTGAGGGCCAACTGTCTGTGTCATTCAGAGATTGTACACAGTCCAATCCCTTTAACTGAGTTGGTTTCCTTAAATGCTGAGTGATTCTTGGTTGCATTTGTATAAGTGGGGGTCACAGTGAGCTGTAGGGCCAGAAATCCAAACTGGGGCTGCTGCATGTGAGACTTGTACCAGTGGACCACCAACACTTTATACAAACAACTCTGCAGGTGCCATTTGGGAGGGTCTCTGGAGCTCCAATATGCCAGGCCAGTCAACTATGAATTGGCTAGTTCTCCTCACCCCGCCTTCCCCATCTCCAGGAGAACAGAGTGCAAACAAGTGTCTCTACTCTCCTACAGAAGATAGTCTAACTCTTAAAACATTTAGGTTTCCTGGTTCCTCAGTTCACAAATGGGTTTTCTTAAAAAAATCTTGTAGCACATCCGGCTTATTCTGGGTATTTAAGGAAAATCAGTGATTTGTGTGTTCTAACAGGAAGCCAGAGTCCCCAGTCTCATTTCTAATTCCTTCCTTAGACAGGAACATAATCTCTTCCGTCCTCCTTGGGCATGATTAGGGCCCTTCCTCCTGCAGAGCATCAGCCAGAACACTGTGAGGAAGTGATGTGTGTGCAGGAATCCCAGGGGCTGGGAGGAGAAGACTTCCAGGGGAGCTGCCCCTCAGCATCACCTCACGCCTATACACTCTGGGAGAAATTACTTTCTCAGGCTCGTTTCCCTATCTGTAAAAGAATGTGGTTGCAAACTCAATACCAACAGAGGCTGATATGGCAAATGCATCTAGGGTGCTTCACTCAGCAGGGCACGAGCATATGGTGGTGAGGGCTGAGGCCACCAAGTGCCATCTGCAAGTAAAGCTGGACCTTCAGTGCAACATCTCCATCTTCTAAAACCATTGTTTGCCCAGAGGAGCAGAATCCAGTCTCGAACTGTCCTCTGGGGATTACAG
>NW_006400241.1:99659-102531 GCF_000299155.1 Elephantulus edwardii | reverse complement strand
CCATTTCCTGTTCTGTTTCACAGCCTTGTTATTTCTTCTGTCAGAAAGCCACAGTCTTCTCCTTCTGGGGTCAGATCCATGGTGATCCCTGTGAAGTGAAATCTGACAGCCTGGTTCCCTCACGACTGCTCAGAGCAGTGGACAATAAGTGTGGGGTCAGCACCAAGCTGAAGGCCCAGCACGCCTGCTGACTGACGAGGCAAGTCCTTCGAGTGCTCCAGGTATGCCTGTCACATTGCAGACTAGAAATAATGCTGCCTCTATCTCACTTGCATTAATGAGGAAATGGCTGTGGAGCACTAAGCTCTAGCTGTGGCATCCATAAGGGTGCAACAGGTGTTTATTATGATCATGTAAACCATATATATATGTATCAGGGCTGGGCCTGGCCGATTCTAACCACAGATCTCTTGAGTCTCATTTCCTACCAACCTGCAAGAAGTCTCGGGGGCCGGGGATGTTTGTATGGGTTTATCTATCTGTGTGTGTTCACACAAATGGTTAATACTCTGAGGTGCTAACAAAAAGCTTCAAGATGCTTGGAGATCTTCTGAACTATCAGCCTTGGGGCTGACAGCGCACAGTTCCTAACCACGAGGCTGGTAGACTCAGATACTTTCAGCAAAGTTTCTTTTTTTTTAATTATTTTATTAATTTTAATGAACATTTACAGAAATTTTGGATTTCCATTGATTCATTGTTGTACCTTTCTCTCCACTCCCCTCCCCCGCCCCAGTTCGCTCCTCTCTTCGAAAAGCAAGAGATAAACTCCTTCTTTAGCATACACCCCACCCCCCACCCCGAATGGAATCCACTATGCAACCTTAATTCTGGATTCCTGTGATAACCATAATACCCTATTATATATTGCTTTTAAGCTGTTCTCTCCCTCATATGTTTAAATTCAGTATACATAATTTATCCAGTTTTTCTCAATCTTACCCCAACCCTGATGTCAGTCCCAATCTACAACAGTGGCATTAGGCAGTATTCGTCTTCTTGCGACTGAATTATCTTACTCAGCATAATGTCCTCCAGGGTCGCCCATTTTAAATAATATTGTATGAGTTCCTTGTTTTTCAATGCAGCGTAGTATTCCATTGTGTGAATATACCACAGCTTCTCTATGCATTCGTTTGTTGATGGGCACTTGGGTTGTTTACAACTCTTTGCTACTGTGAACAAAGCTGCAATAAGCATGGGTGTGCATATATCTGCTTGGATGGCAGTTATTCCCAGTAGTGGAATTGCGGGGTCAAATGGTATCTCGATTTGCAACTTTTTGAGAAAACGCCACACTTTCCCCAGTGGCTGCACCATCAGCAAAGCTCTGGATTATCAGACATTACTATGTCTGAGTGCTCCTTAGAGGCAAAGGGATAAAGCTTCATCTCACATACTCTGGACATGTTGTTAGGAGAGGCTGTTCCTTGGGGAGGGACATCACGCTTGGAAAAGTGGAGGGTCTGCAAAAATGAGGAAGACCCCCAAAAAAAAATAAAAATGAGGAAGACCCTCAACCAGGTGGACTGAAACAGTGACTGCTGCAATGGGCCTGAGTGTGTCAGGAAGTGTGAGGATGACACAGGACAGGCAGGGTCCAGATCTGCGCACCTAACAACATCAGTATATTGTTTTCTCAAATCTTGATGCCTAATTCTCTTTAACAGTAAGAACAGATTCTCCTAAGGCTGAACTATGAACCTAGCCAATTCTACAGTGCCTAACAATCAGCAATGAACACATGTATAATTGCTCTTCTCAGACTTACCAGCTGAGTGCTCAAACATGGCCCTCTCAGGGGACAGGACTATCCAGAATTCATAATCTGGGGACATGATTTTCTTTATAATTAGCAGCCCAGAAGAAGGGAATATCTCAGATCTTGCAACCCTTCAATATCAATACAACTAAGGCTTGTTTTTATCACCAAAGATAATTTTTCTGTGATTTGTCTAGAACTTAAATCCTACAGGGTGCCGAAGTGAGTTACCCGAATTCCACACTGATGCTAACCCCTGCATGCTTCATGTCATGTTTAAGCACACAAACTCTGCAGCCAGATTGGATTCACACCTTGACTCGGTGGCCACTTAGCTGTGTGGCCTTGCCTATGTTATTTAACCTTTCTGTGTTTCAGTTCCCCATGGCTAAAAAGAAAATAACTTTATAGGTATGAAGAGTAATTGAATCAGTGTGTGTAAAACGTTTAGAACACAGTGAATACTGGATGCAGTTTTGATCCTTCCAAGACTACACCTCAGCAGCCTACGACCACACACGGCAGCCCAAGACAGGAAAATGCCAACTCCATCACCCGAGAGCAGCTTAACAAAGGCAGCTTTGCCATGAACTTGACTTTCTCTGGAGTCAGTGCTTCTAGCAGTGGCTACCAGGGAGGGAAGAGAATGGACAGCAACATAAAACTCAAGTGGGAGTGATTACTTATTTACCCGTGTTTCACTTTCAGAAGCTCAAGGTGGTTTAGAAGCCCATCCGTAGGAAAAGACAAGGCTCTAATAACTGCTGACGGCTCATTGACAGCCACTCGGGCCCCAGAAGACCGAGATTGCTGCGAATCAAGAACACCATGGAGCTAGTGCCTCTTTTCTTGACAGAGCCCAGAAACACCCGCTCAGCCTCCCGCAAACCTGCCTATCCATCACCAGCACTATATCTCCACAACATGCTTCCCATACTCCCTGTAGCAAGAATAACTCCCTATTTCTATTTCTGTAATTCTTACAAACATCTGCCCATCTTACCTGAGTTCATTTTTATGAATTTCCATGATTTTTCTTTCCAGCTTTTGCGACTGCTTGGGGAAAATCTCAAATTCACTGATGTAATTTTCAGGATGCTCATCAGGATC
>NW_006400241.1:96961-98934 GCF_000299155.1 Elephantulus edwardii | reverse complement strand
GAGGACACTACTTGCACTTGAGAAGCCAGACAGTATTTTAGTGTTTTCAAAGCTTTGTGGGACATCCAGTATCCCTCCCTCTCAGATGCCAAGAGTGTTGACTCTGGAGCTCAGCAAGCTGAAGCTGTTAACAATCTCAACCTCTTCTCCATTCATCATGGTGCTGCCAGCAGACCCAGTGGTGAAAATGTTTGTTTTCTTGAAGTTGAACTTGAATCCATATTGAAGATAATAGTCCTTGATCGTCTGCAGCAAACGCCTCATGTCCTCCTCTGTTTCGATAAGCAAGAGAGTGTCATTTCCATAATACAAGTTGTTGATGAGTCTACTTCCAATCCTGATGCTACATTCCTTCTTATAAAGCCCTACTTCCTGAATAATGCCTTCTGCACGTAGGTTGAAAGGGCATGGAGACAGGACACATCTCTGATGCACTTCTTTCCTGATTTTGAACTGTGCAGTGTTTCCTTGTTCTGTTCTAACGACTGCTTCCTGGTCCAAATTTAGGTTTCACATGAGCCAGTCAAGTGTTCTGGAATTCTGATTCTTCTCAAAGTTAACCACAATTTGTGTGATCCAGAAACACCTGGAAATTTAGACAAGAAATTGCTGTGGGAACCACACTGGGTGGGCAACAAGGTGAAGGTCAATGCCTCCCCATCACAAGCTATGTTCTCATTCCTTACAGCTTCTCTGTCACCATTATCTCAGCTTAAGCATGAAGTATTCTTTTTGTAACTAAAAACCTATAACTATTCAAGTTTTGTTTTCTATACCAAGAAAAGCACAGCGAGAAAGCATGCATTAATGCAGTCTAGGCTAGTGGACTGATACATTATTTATATAATCATATTCAAGAACTTACTGTATGTCAGGCACTGTAATATTGCTAGACCCCATACCCTACACTCCTAAGATTCTATAGAGGGTGAAATACATAATAAAACCAAAACCAAATCAATAAAAATGTTTCAGATATAATCGCTTACAAGGTAACAAAGCAAAATATTGTGATCAAGAATGATGTGCAGGTGGGGTAAGATTGAAAGGGTAATCCAGGAAGACCCCTCAGACAATGACACATCCCAACAGGGTCCTGAATATTTGTTGCTGTTATGTGTTGTGGAGATGGGTCTGACTCAGCAACCCTACATGCAACAAAACATTCTTAGAATCTCTTTTGCACTTAAAGTCACTGTTGTGACCACTATGTCAACTTATTTCATTGAAGGTCCCCCTCTTTTTCATTGACCCTGTTTTATCAAACATGACGTCTTTCTCACGATTACAGCCCCTCCTCATAATTACGTCCAAAAATTACTTCTGAGGTGTATTCTGGTTGCACTTCCTCCCAAATGGATTTGTTTGTTCTATTGGCAGTCTATGGTTGATTCAATATTCTTCACCAATTCTGGTGGCCTAGTGGCAAAAAGCTGCACTGCAATACTGAAGGCACACAGTTCAAGGCCACCAGCTGCTCCAAGGCAGAAGGATGGGCAATTTCCTCCTGTGCGATTAACTAAGTGTCTGAAACTATTGAGGAATATTCTCTTGCTGTTAATCTGGTTTAAGAGTGCTGGAGTAAGCCTGGACTTTCATTGTATGATATCCTTTGCTTCCCCTACTCCCCATCGAATTTCCACAATAAACCTCACAACTGTGAGTAAAATAAAGTCCGTGAGTCAATTTGCAATGACCATTGGACCCAATGATTTAGTAGAAGTGGCTGCAGACATGTGAGGGTCATGCCAGATCTTGTAGCTATTTGTCTGGTACTGTGGGTGTTGCCAATGGTGACATTTTCCCTTTCTAGAGTTACAGACAGGCTCAGTCTTCCTTTCCTCTCATTGTCCACACTGTATTTGCTCCTTTTGCAGTTTTGAAAATATAGTTACAGAAATAGTTTGCATGTATTAAATATGCTTCTTTTTTCCCATATGTACAGACAGGTAAACTCTGGGTGTATGACTTTT
>NW_006400241.1:82979-95072 GCF_000299155.1 Elephantulus edwardii | reverse complement strand
GAACAAATAGTTTCATCCTGGAGAGGGTGAAGCCAGGCTGCTCCTTGGAGGCAAGGATTCTAAAGCTCTGTCTGACATACTTTGGGCATGCTGCAAGGAATGATCAGTCCTTGGAGAGGGACATCATGCTTGGAAAGATGGAAGGACAGTGCAAGAAAGGAAGATCCTGGATGAGATGGACTGACTCAGTGACTGAAGTAATGGAGGTTGATGTGTCAGAGATGACGAAATTGTCTCAGGATAGAGCAGGGTTGCGAGCTGTTGTACATAGGGTCACTATGAGTCAGAGTCTACTCGATGGCACATAACAACAACACCAGGTTTTAACATCCTTTTGCTTGGATGTAACAGAGGCTACTTTCTGGAACCTATACTTCACCTAGGGGCAGGTGGAAAGTTCTCTCTGCTATAAGCCAATGATTTAACGTGGTCAAATTGTTCACTACAGTTGTTGTTGTGATGTGGCATCAAGTAAATTATGACTCATAGAGATCCTATGAACAAGAGATCTCAACGATGCCTTACCCTGCACCATGCTCATGCTCAAACCCACTGTGGTAGTCAAGATACCTCATTAAGGGTCTTCCCTTTCCCAACCTTCTACCTTTGTCAGCTTGATGTCTCTCTCCAAGTCCCCTTCAAAACATGCTTTAAGTACGTGAGAATAAGTTTAAGCATCCTTGCCTCTAAGGAGCACTCAATTTGCACTCCCTTGAAGGCTTATTGGTTCTTTTGGCATTCCGGGGTATATTCAATACTCCATGTGAGCATGACAATTCACAGGCATCAATTCTTCAGTCTCCTTTATTCATTATCCAATTTCCAGGTGTATGAAACAAATGAAAATACTATGGTTTGGATTCACTGCACCTTGGTCTTTAAACTGACATTGTTGCTCTTTAGCATTTTGGAGATGTCCCTGACAGGAGATTTCCTCAATAAAACACATCCTCTGATTTCAAGATAGCTACTACCAGGGGTATTGGTTGTAAACCCTTTTAAAATTAAATCCTTGGTAACTTCAATCTTGCCTCCATCTATCATGATGCTGCCAATTGAGTAAGCACAGACAAGCCTGTGCTACACTGCGAGTGAGTATTCTGTCCCCGTCAGGCACTGATAATTTGAAAAGAGCTTGGGTTCTGTAGGAAGGTGCTGTGGGGTTGGAGGAGAGAGGGAAGCCAGCCATATTGGAAAGCAGAATTGTGAAACTGTTTGTTACGAGCAGGAAGTGAACACATGTGGGTCTGTGCTTCCTGTGCTTGTTGGTAATCTGACGCTCTTCACTTTAAACCCGGATATCTATCTAAAAGGGTTGTGTCACCTCCACTAAAACACAATTCTAAGAGTGAATGTTCCCAAGGAAGGAGAGAAGTCACCCAGAGTTTACTGAAAAACCACTTGCCAGGGGACTGTGTCACAGACCATGCAGAGCACCCAAACGGCCAGTGACAGGCAGCAGGGAAATCCACACAACAAGAAGGGCTTTCTTCGGGGCAGTAAGGAAGAGTCACCCCACCACGGTGACAGAGATGACCCAGGGAAATCCTTTCAGGACTCCAGAGCCACAGGTCAGCCGGCTCCCTCAGGCATCCCCTGCTTTGCCTGTGTGTCTCTCTGTTTCTACCTGGCTGGTAGTACCTCTCTTTCTCTATACCTTCTCATTGCCTCCCAGCTTATAAACATGTCTTTAACATTCAGACCACAAAGAACAGAGCCACTTGAGTTCCCGCAGATGGCCTCTGTGGGCAGCTGCCTTCAGGTTGGCCCAGGGGAACCGGAACACCTGAGCCTGCTCTTTATGGGTGCTGGGCCCATCACCATGGCAAAGAGCTGCCCCGGATCCTCAAAATTGCCGCCCCCTTTGCTGTCCTTACAGGAGGGACCATCCTCTACCTGCCCCCACACCCACTCATACATCTGCTCCTACCTCCACTCTGCTGGGCCATGCTGGGCTTGCTCTGTGGAATCGTCACCCAGGGAGGGGTATTACGTCCCCACAAAGAGATGAAGAACTGATGCTTTAAGAGTCTAAATCATTTCCCTGAGGTAAAATAATCAGGAAATGAGGGAAGTTAGTGTGGCTGACAGAGTGCACTGCAGCTTTCCTCCTCATATAAAGGCAGACAAGAAGCCCATTACCATCATTTAGGGTCCAAGGTCTGACAAGCCCTGTGTGACAGACAAGAATTCTCCTGGGGTTTCCGGGCTGTAATCTGAACACAGGTCACGAGGAAGCTCCTCCATGGTCACACAGTGGGCTTAAACCACAGCCTTGAGGTGCAGGTGAGCACATACCAACGGCGCCACTCCGTGCCTCCTTCACATCATGTTGCTAGAAAAATTGAGGAAATCACGGAAACATGCAGAGGTCTCCAGGGATGACAATCCACATTGGACACCTCCCTTCCTGGACAAGGTGGTCTCTTCACCGTGAACACAAAGCCTCACACTTGATGGTTGCTGCTCTAAGCATACCCTCCCTTTCTGGGCTCTCGGTAAAACACGAGCCTATCCTCTTCAGAGCGGCTGTGGACCCCTCCCCTGGCCTTCCTCAGGACACTGTGCCTGGGGGTGCCTAGAGCAGGGCTCTGTTGCTAAGCCACCCAGCCCTGCCAGGTCTCACAGGGCCACATGGGCAGGAAGCACACAAAGGAGCAAGCGCAAGCCAAGACCAGAGACCACCCTGGGATGCTGAACCCCAGAGTGGACGCACAGCCAGGCCACACTCACCTTGCACAATGCAGGCCCCGAGGTAGGCAGCATCCGAAAATGAGCACAGGAGTCGACCATGGAAGATATCTCTCTCCATTTGCAAATTCAAAAGGTATCTGTAAAAAAAAAAAAATAAAGGAGAAAGATGCATCATCAGTTTCAATCAAAAGGTGGAAGAAATGGAAAAATAGTTCACGTTCATCCTACCCAAGTCACCAGGGCTCTAGGGGACATGTCACATTTCTCACGGAGCAGACACAAAAGCTAAAGAGGACATCGGAGCTTAGAAGAGTAGGTGTCCACGGATGACTCTCTGTTCATGAACAGGCTCAGTTGTTGAGAGACATGAAACCAGGAATGAGGACTATCAACAGGGCCCAGCGAGGCCTGCTCCAGTGGGAACTCCTACAGTGACCCCACGGACAGCACTGTCACCACATCATCGGTTCATGTCATCACTCCCAGACAATGACCATGGCCACCGCTGTCACCACATCACAGGTTTACAGCCTTGGAAATCTGATAAAGTGTCACCATGAGTATCAACTGATTTGCCAGCTGTGGTTTGGTTGTGGGTATAGCCGTGACAGAAGTCTCTGGACAGTGGGCATGGTTAAGGTTATCAATTACTGATAGAAAGGTTGGAAGTTCAAGTCTATTCAGTAGTACTTTGTAAGGAAGAACTAGTAATTTACAGCTGATGGAGTTTGCTTCTCCGCTTCTCCTCTGACACACCTGGACTTCCATGAAGCACAGGTTGATGTCACAGGCAAGGGCACAGGTGCTGTCTGTTTAGTATCCCCTCCCTCACCTGGTGGGCAGACTTAACCACAGGCTAAGCAAGGGAAACCTGATCATGAATGGCACAGGCTGACCTACAGGACGAGGGAGGCAGAGTGGCAAGCAGCAGCTCCTCTCACAGAGGTCAGGCCCTGCGTGCACACAGCCACATCAACGTTCACACAGGACCAACCACACAGCAATTACAGAGAGCTAGAGACACTGGGTCTCTAAATGAAGTCCTTTGAATTTCAAAGGTCACAAAAATTTGGTTTTCAATGTCCTGTGACACACACAAAAAATCTAGTTTTGTGTTTGCATCCGTGTCAGCTTGTGGTTCCCTGTGTAAAACAGATGCAAACCCTGACTGATCCAGCGCTGTCCTCACAGTCTCTACTGGGCTCATGCCCACTGTCGCAGTCACCGCATCAAACCATCTCATTGAGGGTCTTCCTCTCCTTCACTGAATGCTTTCCCGAGGACCAGCACACACTACAAGGCAGCCAAACTCTGAGACAAAGTCTTACCACTCTCACTTCTCAGAAGCACCCTTCCTGACTTTCCTGGCAACACCACGACTCAAAAATGTCAGTTTTTCTTCAGTCTTCCTTGAACATTGCTGAAATGTCACACACGTATGAAAATACCATGGCTTTGGCCAAGAATACCTCAGTCTGTCTTTAAACTGACATCCTTGATCTTTAGCACTTTGGAGAGGTCCTTACCACAGATTTTTCCAATGCAGTATGTTTGGTTTCTCGACTGCTATTTTTCAATCACTGTTAAATGTGGATCAAAGTAAAATGAAATCACTGACAGCTTCAATCTTTCCTCCATTTATCAAGATGTTGCCTAATCTAGTGGTTGAGTTTTGTTCTCTTGATGGAGTCCACACTGAAGGCTACGTCTTCAAGCTTCAAATCCCTCTTCTTTGTCTGAAAAGAAAGTTGTGTCATATGCGTAACACAAACTGTTGACTAGTCTTTCTCTAAATCTGATGCTATATCCTTCTTAATATAGTCCAGCTTCTAGGATTATTTGTATACAGAGTAAGTATGGCAGAAGGCACAAGTCCACCGTACACTTTTTTTGATCTTAAACCATTAAGTATCTCCTTCAAACAACTGTTTCTTGGTTTTGTGTTCAGATTCTGCATGGGCACAATTCAGTGTTGTGGAATTCTCATTCTCTTCAATATTGTCTATAATTTTCCACAGCCCACATAGTTGGATGCCTGTGCGTTGTCAATGCTGTTGAATCAACTTCAACTCACAGCAACTCTGTGAACAACAGATCTGAAGCTTGTGCTGTCCCGCACTATCCTCACTGTCTTGGATTTGCTTGAGTCCACTGTTACAGCCTCCGTGTCCATCCATCTATTGGGGTCTTCCTCTTTTTTCTCTGACCCTACACTTTTTCCAGGATCATAGAAACAAACTATCTTTCTAGTATTCTCTGCTTTCAGCCAAGATGCTTCTGGCATTGGCAATGATGGCCCTCATTCTATGCTCGCCCCATAACATGGCTTGAATGTCTGGCAGTTAGTTCCCTGTTGATGTCCTTTTTATTATTATTATTATTATTGTTGTTGTTGTTGTTGTTAAGTGTCAGTAAGTCAACTTACAGGAACCTTCTACCTTATAAACAACAGGTCTGAACCTGGCCATATCCTCACCACCTCAGACACACTCGAGCCCACTGTCAGTCATTGTGTCAATCTATCTTCTTTGAGATCTACTTCTCTTATGCTGATGCTCAACGGCAGCATGAGGTTCTTTTCCAAGGACCAGCCTCTCCTGACAACATGCCCAAAGAACATGAGATAAAGTTTCACATCCTTGCCTCTAAGGACCACCCTCACTGTACTATCTCTAAGACATATTTCTTTGTCTTTTTAGCAGACTATAAAATATTCAGTACTCTTCTCCAGTGCAACAGCTCAAAAACATTGATTCTTCTTCCGTCCTTTTTATTCACTGTCCAACTTTCAGATGCATAAGAAGTAATTGAAAAGACCATGGCTCGGATCACATGAACTGTAAACTTTAAACTGACATCACTGCTCATCAGCCGTACTGCATTGGGATAGTCTGTTATCAAGGACCTAAGTACTAAGGAGCCTCTCTGCTGTCCAAGTGGTCTTTGGACCAAATCTCCGTCTGGTCTTGCCTTTGGTCATTGATGGTCATCTCTGCTTTGCTGCATTTGCCCCCACTGGAGCCCTCGCACCGGCTGGCTCACTGAGATTACAGAGCGGGCTGTGGGATGGGCTCACACCTACTGTACTGCGTTAAGCTTGTAGCAGAAATCCTTCTGAGATTTACTTTCTGTGTAACTTTCCACCTGGTGGTAAGATAACAAGGAGGAGACACAGCCTCATTTTGCCTTTAACTCTTGGTAGCTATGAATGTCTGTAAAATAAATGCATAGTTTCAGAGATCGAAACTTCCTTGGAATGATGGCTCTCAAATTTGTGCTTTAAAAACGCCTGGAGGTCTATGAAAATGCTGATTTGTGGTCATGTGTTTAGGGTTCTTACTGGAGAAGATGTGAGGGCAGGAGCTGAGAGTCTGTAGTTATAACAAATTTCCAGGCGATGGTGATGTTGCTGCCAGTTCAGGGATCCCACTTTGAGAACCTCGGTTCTAGACCTCTGTAGTACATGGTCACGGAAACCCTTGAAATGACCAAATCTTTACGTAATGAGAGACTGTGAGGTACTAGGACTGAGGCCACGTGATTTGTTTCCTATTTTAAAAAAATGTGTATATTGACTATAAAGGCCTAAATTTGTACTTTTTTATGAGGTTAGCTGTGACAAATAATTTCAAACAACCATTTTTCTGATAAATGAGAGATTCGGTCTCTAATCTCATAGCCTAGAAATCAGGTTTAGTGAAAGCTTCCTGAGAAGAAAAAATCAGCCTCACGTTATCCTAGCCCTTGATCACATGAAAGATTTTTGGAGATAATCATGGATTATTGTGGATCCAGCATAATCCACTGGGCTTTACAAATGGCCTCAGGTTCAGGATACTCATTTTGTTTTAATTCAATATCTACCAAATAAAACAAGCCTTTCTTTTAGGGTCACTCCTCCATTAAAGGAGTAACAGAACCATTGTGCCGCCAATGATGATACTGCTTCTCCACCAAACATGCATTTAAAAATAGGTCTTACTGGAAAGACAAAAGTCAATATACATTTGATTATAGTCAATTGTATGAGGATTTACAGAAGTCCCAGAAATCTAAGGAATCATATGACCACAATTTAAAGTGACAAGATAAAATAAGGATGAAAACTTTCAAATGATCAGGTTTTTGTGAGTGTTGTGTTTACTGTTCTGCTCTTCTCAACTTCTTAAGTATGGTCATGTGTGTTATAATAGCATCTCATACTTTAAATTGTTTCAAATTTTTAGACCAATCTTCCAATAAAATAAAATAAGAACTCATCAATCAAGAAAAGAAAATTATTTCAAAATAAAGAGTTTAAACTATAGTCCTAGCTGGTGAGGTGTCAATTTCAACCCACAGAAACCATGCATGTATGAGAACAAATGTGTGCTTCACAGGATCACAGAAACCACGTGTGAATGAGAACAAGTGTGTGCTCCACAGGGTCACGGAAACCACGTGTGAATGAGAACAAGCGTGTGCTTCACAGGATCATGGAAACCACGTGTGAATGAGAACAAGCGTGTGCTTCACAGGATCACAGAAACCACGTGTGAATGAGAACAAGCGTGTGCTTCACAGGATCACGGAAACCACGTGTGAATGAGAACAAGCGTGTGCTTCACAGGATCACGGAAACCACGTGTGAATGAGAACAAGTGTGTGCTCTACAGGGTCACGGAAACCACGAGTGAGTGAGAACAAATGTGTGCTCCACAGGGTCACGGAAGCCACGTGTGAATGAGAACAAGCATGTGCTTCACAGGATCACGGAAACAACATGTGAAGGAGAACAAGCGTGTGGCTCCACAGGGATCTCAAAGGCTGACTTTTCAGGAGAACAGTCCAGGTCTTTTTTCCAAGACCTTTCTAGGGAGACCTGAACCACTAACTTTTCCCATGAACTGCTGAGGACATTAACTCCTTATACCACTGAGAGATTTTTAAGTCACAATTATCTGTGGAGTATTTCACCTTTTAGTTTTATGTATTTATTTTTTTTAATTATAAGGACTTTGTGAAGAAAAACCTACTTTTGTGCAAGGGCACAGTTCTTTTCCATTCCCACCAGAAATATCAAAGTGCCCCCAACATGTCTTATTTAGACTATTTCAGTCAAGAGAAGGGGCACAGACAGAGATTTCATTGGGAGAAACCAAACTCAGTAACTAAAATTTTATTTTCTTTTACTTAAAAATGGTGTTTTCTTAGCAAGAAAAAAACCTAGCCATTTTTAATTTCCAATGGAACACACTCAATGTTTATTCTTCAAACATGATTAAAAAGAATGAACAAAGTGAACCCTTTCATAATCTTGGAACAACAACAACCAAGAAAGTATGTAGTTCCACAAATATATGTGTGTGTGTATAGTGTGTGTATGTATGTATGTGTGTATATATGTGTATATATATATATGCATATAGGCATAAGTGTGTGGATACATATATGCAGAGACAGAAAGATGCATATATAAATATGTTTATGTGTGATACATATATATGTGTGCATGCATATATATGTATATGTGTGCATGCATATGATGTTGTTGTGGATTGCCGTCAAGTTGAACACAACTCATAGAGAGCCTATGAACAGAAGGTGTAAAGCCTTTTTATAACTATCGACTTTTATCAAAGTTCATAGAGTTTCCAGAGGCATGTTGTTTAGAAAATGGATGATACTCCAACTTCCGTGTGTGTACAAAATAAATACAGGAGACATGGAGACACATTCATGAATATTTCTTAAACATTACCAAACATCTCACAAGATTGGCTTTCTGGGTTTCAATGCTGAGTATCATTGTTTTGTGAAACAACTCAGTTAACTGTCATAATAAGGTATGTATATATATATATATGGTTTATAAAGTCTTTGTTCCCAATGCAGTGAGTAATGTCTGGGTTCTTAAAAGCTTACAAGTGGTCATCAAAAATACAACAACTGGTCTTGACTCATAAGGGACAAAAGAGAAGTAAAGAAGCAACTAATCAGAAGAGAAGTCTTCAGAGCACAATCTCATCTATTCTGAGACCAGAAGAACTAGATGGTGCCCAGATAATTACTGTTTAGAACGACATAAGAGTTTCTATTAAAAGGGGTAGACAATAAGAACAAGCATTTAAATTTCTAAACATTCAATTCACTAGATTGGTTGAGATCAGAACATTGCCCAAGACTATTCTTCTAAGATACTCTTTAAACCTCAAACTCAAGTTATCTCTGGAGGTCACCTTTTAGATAAATAACAAATTGGCCCATAAAATCAAAACATTACATATAAGCAATTAACTCTTCTAAAAAACAGAACAAAACAAAACATCTATTTGAGACCAAATGGTCAAAAATCGATCTAAAGCAGATTATTACTGTTACATGCCCTCAAGTCATCAGCAATTCAATCCAAAAATAGTAATAATTACTACTATTATTATTATTAGGTACCCTGCAGTCAAGTATGACTCATAGTGACCCTATAAACAATAGACAATCTCTGACACACTCCAGCCCTCTGCTGCAGTCACTGTGTCAATCCACCTGGTTGAGGGTCTTACTCTCCTTGACTGTCCTCTACTTTTCCCAGTATGATGTCCTTCTCCAAGAATAGCCTCTCCTAGCAACATGCCCAAAGTATGCGAGACGAAGCTTCACCATCCTTACTTGCTTCTAATGATCAATCTGGCTTCCTTCTCTCCAAGATATATCTGTTTGTTTTTTTTCTTTCAGCAATTCCTGGGATAGTCAGTACTCTCCTCCATAACTCAAAGGCACCAACTTTTCTGTCATCCCTATTCAATGTCCAGCTCTCAGATGCATGCCAAGTGACTGAAAAGACCATGGTCTGAATCAGGCACACCTTAGTTTTCAAACTAACATTACTGCTTCTCAGGAATTTGGAGAAGTCCCTAATTGCAGACTTTCCCAGTGTAATACATTTCCTGATCTCCTGACTGCTGGTGCCATCTGTATTTATTGGGGATCTAAGTAAGATGAAGTCATTGATAGTTTCAAGATTTTCTTCACCTATCATGAAGATATTTTCTTCACCTATCGCCTATTGGTATAGTGGTGAGAATTTTTTTTTTACATTATGATGTGATCCATATTGAAAGTTGCAGTGCTTGAGCTTCTAAAGCAAGTGTTCCAAGTCCTCCTCACTTTCAGCAAGCAAGGTGTGTTATCGAATATTGAGGAGTTATTGAGGAGTCTTCCTCCAATCCAGGGAAAACTAGATTACTGGAAAAGATATAACCATAACAAAAGGATAAAAATGGTGACACAGTGTGAAAAATGTAAACAATACTGCTTAATAAATTATATGTTGTTGTTGTTATGTGTCATCAAGTTTCCTGTGACTTATAGTGACCCTAGAAACAAACAGCACTAAACCATGCCCTATCCTAAACTAGTCTCACTATCTCTGACACACATAACCCCATTATCACAGTTAGTCAATCCAACTCATCCAGGGTTGTCTTCTCTTATGTTGTCCCTCCACCTTTCCAAGAATTATGTTCTGCTACAAGGACTGGTTCCTCCTTGCAACATGCCTGAAATAATGTGAGATGGCGCCTCAAAATCCTTGCCTCTGCAGTCTATGGAATGTTCAACATTCTTCTCCAGCACAACTCAAAGGCACTGGACCTCCTTCTGTCATCCTTAGTCATTGTCTGGCTCTCTGATGCACAGCAAGTAATTCCAAAGACCAAAGGAAAAGGAGCACCTTAGTCTTGAGACTGACCTCGCTGTTCCTTAGCACTTTGGAGAGGTCCCTGAAAGCAGATTTTTCCAATGCAATTCGTATTTTGATTTCCTGACTGCTAGTGCCAAGAGTGTTGATTGTGGAACTGAGCAAGCTGAAATTTTTAACAATCTCAATCTTCTCTTCATCTATCATGATGCTGCCATTGGCCCAGTGGTGAGAATCTTTGTCTCCTTGATACTGAGCTTCAATGAATATTGAAGACTGCAGTCCTCAACCTTCTGCAGCAAACACTTCAGGTCCTCCTCATTTTCAGTAAGTGAGGTTGTGTCATCTGCATAACGCAGGTTGTTGATGAGTCTTCCTCTAACCCTGATGCCACACTCCTCCTCATAAAGCCCAGCCTCCTGAATGATCTGTTCTGCATATAGATTGAAAAGATATGGAGACAAGACACATTCCTGATATACCCTTTTCCCAATTTTGAAACATGCAGTGTTTCCTTGCTCTGTTCTGATGACTGCTTCCTGTTCCAAGTGGAGGTTTTACATGAACACAATCAGGTATTCTGGAATTACCATTCTTCTCAAACTAACATCACTGCTTCTCAGTAATTTGAAATATCACATTTTCTCTTAGCCACACTTCATTGTAATCCACACAGTCAAATGCCTTTGCATAGTCAATAAAACACAGATAGATATTCATCTGATTTTGGCTGCTCTCTGACATTGGCTATAATGCCATGGTCTCAGCTTGAACTTCTGGTAGTTCTCTGTTGATATACGTTCCAATTGGGAGTTTTTTAAATAATCTTCAGCAGGATTTCACTTGTGTGTGACATTTGTGATTGTTGTTGTTTTTGTTGTTGTTGTCATGTGCCGTCGAGTACTGTTCAATAATTTCCAAACTGTTGGATTACTTTTTGGGGGTATGGGAGTAAATATGGATCTCTTCCAGTTAGTTGGACAGGCAGCTATCCTCCAGATTGTCTGGCAGAGACTGGTGAGTATGTCCAGGGCAGCATGTGTCTGTTGAAATACGTCAATTGACATTCCATCACTTCCTGGGACTTTGGTGTTTGGTTCCCCCCACCTCCCCAATTCCTTCAGAGCAGCTTGAACTTCATCTTTCATCACCATTGCCTTCTGATCATATGTTGTTGTATGAAATTCTTCCATGTCAGCCAATTCTTTTTGATATATTGACTTCTGTACTCTTTCCATCTTCTTTTGATGCTTCCTGGATAATTCAGTATTCTACCCATAGCATTCTTAAATATTGCCACTCAAGGCTTGAATTTGTTCTTCAGTTCCTTCAGCTTAAGAAATGTCAAGCGAGTTTTTCCCTTTTGATTTTCTGACTTTTGCTCTTTGCACATTTCATCATAATAGTTTGCTTTGTCTTCTTGAGCTGCCCTTTGAAATCTTCTGTTCAGGTCCTTAATTTCCTGGATTCTTCCCTTGCTTTCACTTCTTGGCACTTCTGACATTCATTTCAGTCATTTCTTCCTCCTTTGTCTTTGCAATTACTTTTTGCTTTCTCTGTGGATGATAGCAATTATTAAATGAGAACTTAATTTGCTGGTTAAATTTTTACCTAAACCATAAAACATTCTCTTCAGAAAAAAAAAGGAAAGGAAGAATATATAACATTTCCATTTTGTGTAACTACAAAACTCTTAGC
Source organism: Elephantulus edwardii (assembly GCF_000299155.1). NCBI lineage: Eukaryota > Metazoa > Chordata > Mammalia > Macroscelidea > Macroscelididae > Elephantulus > Elephantulus edwardii. The sequence continues at coordinate 83,005 of NW_006400241.1, read as the reverse complement.
AAGATATAACTCCGGTACACTTGTTT
>NW_006400241.1:66462-82559 GCF_000299155.1 Elephantulus edwardii | reverse complement strand
ACAAATTTGGAGGACAGTTGCCTGGCATATTTGTTCCTATTCCCATGACTCAGTTTAATATGGAAATTATCAAACAATTTAATTAATATTACATGCAAGCAAAATATTGCTGAAGATCATCCAAACACAGCTGGAACAGAATAAAGACAGGGAACTGTTACAAGTTCAAGCTGGATTTAGAAAAGGCCATGGCACCAGGGGTGTCATTGTTGATGTCAGATGAATCCTGGCTGAGTGCAGAGAATGCCAGAAGAATATATATCTGTATTTTATTAAGTATTCAAGGCATTTGGCTGTGTGAATCACAATCAGCTATAGCTAACATTGAGAATAATAGGAATGCTAGAACATTTAATTATGCTGATAAAAAAAAATCTATGCCTATTCTAAGAATCTGCTGTCCAAACAGAACAAGGGAACACAGCATGGTTTAAAATCAGAAAGGCTTATGTATCAGATTTTAAATTTTTTTATCACATTTTTCTATTAAACTGTAATGATCAGGTTTAAAAAAAGTCAGAAAGGCATGCATCTGAATGTAATTTATTAAGTCTGCACTCTGAACAAACAATTTGTAAATTTGGACTCTATGACCAAGAGCGTAGCCTCAGGATCAAAAGAAGACTAATCAACAACCTAAATTATTCAGATGACACAATCTTGCCTGCTCAAAGTGAGGAGGGCCTAAAATTCTTGCTGCAGAAGATCAAAGAGTACAACATCAATATGGACCACATCCCAACATCAAGAAAACATAGATCCTTACCAGTAGGCAACATCATGATAGATGTGGAAAGGACTAAAACTGTGAATGACTTCTTTGTATCCACAGTCAACACCCTGGTACCAACAGTAAGGAGGCCAGAAAATGTATGGATTTGGACAAGTTCACTGTCAGGAATCTTTCTAAAATACTAAAGAACAATAATGCCAGTTTGAAGACTAAGATGTACCTGATGAATGCAGGTCATGGTCTTTTCAATTACTTGCTATGCATCTGAGAGCTAAAGTAAGGATAAAAGAAGAAGAACTGATGCCTTTGAGTTGTGGTACTGGAGAAGAGTACTGATTATCCCACGGGCCGCCAAAAAGTGAAGAGTTATGTCTTGCGAAAAGTGTAGCCAGAGGACTTGTTGCGGGCAAGGATGGTGAAGCTTCATATATTATATTCTGTACATGTTGGCTTATCAGAGATGATGAGGTTGATACAAGATAGGGCAGGATTCAGATGTGTTACTCTTACGGTTGCTATGGTCATACCCAGCTCACATGGTACTTAACAACAACAACAACAATTACACTATCAGGAGCCAGAGGAAAGAACATGTAATTTTCTTTCTCTCTTTCTCCCTCCACCCCTTTCTCTTCCTTCTCTTTTTTTGTAGTTTTTTCATGCCTGTGCCTGGACACAGGAGGAACTGAGGAAAATTTTATCACATCACTTAATAAATTACATCAGCAAAAAAGCAGGCAAAGGCCATATCTTAGATTATTCCATTTACTAGAAATATACAGAATTGACAAGTCCATAGATAGAAAGTATGTGGTCACCAGGGACTAAGGGGATGGCTGGGTGGTGTGAGGTCTCCTTTTTGAGCTGATGAAAATGTTCTGGAGCTACTCAGAGGGGATGGCTGCTCAGCACAATACATGTAGTTCAGGCCATGCAACTGTACATTTTAAAATCATTAAAGTGGCCAATCTCCAGCAATTAAAATAAAACAAACAATATGCCACAAAACAACACAACTGCAGACCAGACTGTAAAACATCAGCCACCACTTATTACATGTTAGTCATCATGTACCCCTTTTTTCACATTCCTGCCCCACCCTCAGCACAATGCTCCCTATATGGCTGTGCAAATCAGTGCTAGAAACAAGTCACCTGCTCACTTCCCAAGTCTCCTCAGCACTCAGTCAGTCTATATCCCAGACTTGTAAGTCACAAAGAAACAACATTCTAAACCCCACTACTCCTTCACACAAGTGTTGGGAGTCAGAGGCCCTGCTCGTCTGTCACATCTGTGCCTGCTCGGGCTATTCTGAGACAGTGGTCTCCATGGTCACCCCATCAGAACATGTCAAGACGCGCAGTGAAGCTCTCCTCTGCTCAGAGTCCACTCAGGAGCCTGCTTCAGTATCACCTGCTGAGGGTGTTTCCTGAGTGAATGTGCCCAGCAGAGGAAGATGAGAAAAAAGGGGAGAAAGCCTGAAGACTGGAGGCTTCGCAGAGAAGAGCTAAGAAAAGGCTACAGTAGAAGGAAATCACCTTGATCAGTCAGGAGCCCTGGAATGTGCAACGCTGGAAACCACCAGTCTAGCAAGAAACCTTCCCTCCCAGAACGGCCACGCTCCCAGAGAGAAGCCCTCAGAACTGAACCCTCACTGAATTTCCCACTATTCTAGAGCCAGGTGTCTCCTATTTATTTTTAGTACCCCACTGTCAGATGTTTTCAGAGAGAACGCCTCCCCCTCACAACTACTGCTTTTCCATGCAGTTAATTACACTCCAAATGACAACTATTTGAAAATCCCAAGACAGTTAAGTGTTACAGAAACACTCCATGCTGAAAGCTGAGTTCAGTAGCTGTGTGGTGGAGACATTCTGCTCTGACCAGAGGCAGGTGTGCCCACGAGATGAGAGCCCCTGGCTGGTTAAGGGTGCGTGGTAAACATACAAACAAACAAAAGATACCTGGTGAGTTCTTCTTTAATCTTCAAGGGTTCATGTGGGTAGAATTTCACTCTAAAGCACATGGTGTATGGTGAATGAGCTGAAACATCATAAAGAAAACGCATGAGGGAAGCAGCCGAAGACCACGGGCTCAAACACATAAGGGGACAGCAGCCATGAAGCCTAGCCAAGGTGACGGGCACAGGCAGGGAGAGGGCGATTTTCCGGAAGAAGCGGACAATGTGCTCAAGAAAACAAAGCAACAGTGACAATAAAATAAAATAAAAATGCTTGACAGGACGCCCAGAGCTGATGGAGACCACAGACCGCCTGGTCGGCTGCCACAACTTTTCACACCTCAGGTCCCCTTCACCGCTCCATTCTCGCAAGGTCATGGCTCCGATTTGTTCTTCCTCTTCTTCCCAACCTCTTGTGACAGATAAATTGCCCCGAAGTACCACTCAGGGGGTTTTTTGCCTAGCAAGAGAGGTCTTTTGCCTATGAGGAGAAAAAATGTCACTGTACGTGATTGGTTTTCCCAGAATGTTGATGCCTCCTTTCCAGAACGGAGCTTTTCAAAATGCAGTCAGCACCACCTGGATAAACACTAGCACTTCCATTAGCTCCTGGCTTATCTGAGTCAAAATAGCAGTGCACAAGTTGAAACTCTGGTTGAGAGTCATAATTCTGGAGTGTTTTAATTGCATCAAATATCCAGAATGCAATTCTCCTTTCAGAGCACATCAGCTAATGAGATTCTGGGGGGTTTCCTCCTTTCCAGCACACCTTCAGTTATAAGACCAGGTCCTTGCAATATTATCTTAACAAATGTACACAAGTTTAGTAAGATGCATTTTAAAAAACAGTGAAAATACAAAACAAGTAGTTTAAGATCAGGAAATAAGGTGATTTTGATATTACCATTTACACTCCCTCATTTTCTGCCTTTGTGTTAGGATAAATGATTAGGATCAGCTCTGAGTTTACATGTGACGGTGTAATACAGTATCAAATTCTCAAACTTCTGTTTCACAATAAGCAGGGTTTAAATCTTCAGCCAATACTTTAATATCCAAACAAAGTTCTTTATGTAGAAGAATTATCACCACTGAGTACAAGCAGATAATAAAAATAAATAAATCTAGAAAACTTAAAATAATTTGATGGAAAGTATCCAAAACACACGCACATATACAAACCCACCCTCGCACACACATGTACACATGGTCACACATGTAAATGTGCACACATGTACACATGTCCCATGTATGCACGCACAGCACATAAACATGCACGCACACAAAATGCACACGCTCACATACACACACACACACACACACACACACACACACACACACACACACACACTTTCCCACCGAGCAGCTCTTATTTCTCTGCCAGGAACAAGCACAATATTTATATAATCCGGTTACTCCTAACACAGCTCAGTATTCCTTAGATTTAAGAATGAAAACACTTCTGTGGAGTTTTGGGATTAAATTGGCAGCTTTTATACAGCAGAGCATGAGCCCTGATGGTGGAGTGTGTTATATATAGGGCTGCTAATTAAAAAGGTCAGAGGTTCAAATCCAGCTGCTCCCTAGGAGAAAGCTGGGCAATCTCCTCCCAGTAGGCCTGAAAAGCTGATGGAGGTTGTCACGAGTCAGAACTGGAACGATGACAGTGAGTTTGTCTGTTTTCATACATCAAAGAGACAATGAAAACACAAAGCAGTCTCAAATCTTTCATAAAATCCAGAAATTTTGTTTTATCTCAGAATATGTCTTAATACATTCCCCAGGTTTCTTTTAAAAATCACTACCTTTAAATGATTAAAACATACTTGTAGTTATAAAACCTTCAGGTTTATCCTTAATTGTTGCTGTTTTTGCTATGTGCTGTCAAGTTAACTACAACTCATAGCAACCCTATGAACAACAGCTCTGAACCCTGCCCTATCCCAAGCCAACCTCACCAACTCTGACACACGTGACTCCACTGCCACAGTCACTGTGTCAATCCATCTTATCCAGCGTTCTCCTCGCCTGTGAATGACCCTTCACCTTTCCAAGCATGTTGTCCTTCTCTAAATACTGGTCCCTCCTGGCACCACGCTCAAAGTATGTGAGATGGAGTCAAGGTTGCAATGATTGTTAGAAAACACAGAGCAAAAATTATAAATAGCCTTAAAGAGGAAAAGATTTTTCTCTTTATTTTCTCCTCTTTCTTTCATTAAAATCCTCAAAATTAACATATGTTCAAACAGAAGCAATGAATACAGACAGACAGGCAGGCAGAGAGACAGATGCCATCCTCTTTCACTTCCTTTATTTTGTTCTTATTCCTGCCACTTCCTCCTGACTCCAGGCCTAAACTCTTCAATCACTTTTATCCACTTTATCCATATTCTTTCATCATTTTGTGGCATCGTCACAAAAATTTTTCCTTATTCCCCATAAAAGTACTGCAACAAAATGTGGAAATTATCAAATATCATTAATGCTACATGCAAGCAAAATCTTACTGAAGATTATTTAAGGAACAGCTGGAATAGTACACTGACAGAGAACTGCTAGAAATTCGAGCTGGATTCAGAAGAGGCTGTAGAATGAGGAATAGCAACGCTGCTGCCAGATGATCTTAGCTGAAAAGTGGAGAATACCAGAAAGGGGTTTATGTTTTCTTGACTATGCAAAGGCACTTGACTAGGTAGATTATGTAGATCATAACAAATTATGGCTGACATTGAGAAGAACAGGAAATTCAGAACATTTAATCATGCTATGCAAAACCTATACCTAAACCAAGAAACAGTTGGTCTACCACTTCTAGGAACAGAACAAGGGAACACTGTATCATTTTAAAATCAAGACAGATGTGTGTTAGGGCTGTATCCTTTCTCCATACCTACTCAATTTGTATGCTGTGTGGTATCAGAATTGGAGGAAGACTCATCAACAATCTGTGTTATGCAGAGTACAACCTTGCTTGCAGAAGGTAAAATAGACATGAAGCACTTGCTGTGGAAATATAAAAGACTGTAGTCTTCAATATGGATTACATCTCAACATAAATCAAATTAAAACAAAAAACAAAAACAAGAATCCTCATCACCAGACCAATAGGCAACATCAGGATAGATGGAGAAAAGACTGAAGTTGTCAATGACTTCATTTTGAGTGGGTGCATAATCAACATCCATGGTAACAACAACATCAAAGATGTGTTGCATTGGGGAAATCTGCTGTCAAGGACCACTCCAAAGTGCTAACGAACCAGTATGCCAATTTAAAGACTAAGGTGTGCATAATTCAAGATGTGGTCTTTTCAATTTCTTCCTATGCATCTGAAAGTTAGACAATGAATAAAGACGACAAAAGAAGAATCAATGCCTTTGAATTTGGTGCGGCAGAAGAGCACTTGATACCCCATGGACTGCCAAAACAACAAACAAGTATGTCTTGGAATAAATGCAACCCAGGTGCTCCTTAGAGGTAAGGGTGTTGAGACTTTGTCTTACCTACTTTGGGCAAATTGTCAAAAGGGATCAGTCCTAGGAACAAAAGACATCATACTGGGAAAGCTGAAGGGTCAGACAAAGAGAGAGGAGGACCCTCAGGAGATGGATTGGCACAGTGATGTAACTACGGGCTCAAGCATATCAGAGATTGTGAAGACGGTCCAGACTAGGGTGTGAGAGGAAGCTGAACCAACGGTGCCTAACAACACACATATTCAAACATGGAAAGGATTTTTAAAAAATCATTTGCTCTCAAAAAGCCAGGTCTTACCATCCTTTTGCTTTCCTCATTTGTATCTTGGTCACCCTACAAGAGTTGTTAGCTATCACTGCATCAACTAAGACCCATGGCTATCTCTCAAGGACAGTAGAAACACGACATTTACTATCTACGTTGTTGTTATGTGCTGAGTTACTTGTGACTCAAAGTGACCCTATATGCAACTGCTCTGAACTCTGCACTATCCTGAGCCAGCCTCACTGTCTCTGATACACCTACCCCCATTAACCTAGTTAGTGTGTCAATCCATCTCATCCAGGGTCTTCCTCTCCTGCACTGTCCCTCCACCCTTCTGAGTATGATGTGCTTCTCCAAGGACTGGTCCCTCCTGGCCACATGCCCAAAGCTTCAAAACTCTTGCCTCTAAGGAACAGCCTGGTTTCACCCTCTATCTATGTATTTCACCCTTACTATCTATAATAACTTCGTATTTGCTCATATGGATAAGCAGAATTTACACAGCTATTCACTTTTAATGGTCATTCAGATAGATTCCACATTTTTGCAATTCAAATAACCCATTATATAAGTACATTCAGGGAGCTCTGGTGTCCCAATGGGTTGAGCTGTCAACCCAAAGGCACAGTGTCTCCCATGGACAGTGTGCCTTCGGGGTTGCAGCACACCTTCTTGCCACTAGTCCACCAGAGCTTGCATAAATAAAGAATACTTGACAGCAACTAACAACTAGTGACATATGGCAGGCCTGAAACCACCAAAAAAAGGGTATGATCAGGTAGCAGAAAAAAAAAACATAAGGAAGTACTCTTAAGCCTAAAATTTTCTATCCCTTTGCCTCTGAAATTACTACACATCTTTAATAATTTCCCTACTGTGTCTATCTCTCCTATCAACCCTGTTATTTCTCATTCCAAATTGGCAATAAAAGAAAAATAAACTGCTCTGTGTGATTTAAAGAAGCATATAGATCATTTTAGCACTTGAACCTCAAGCAGGATCAGAAGCCTGCTCTGACAAGAAGCTAAAACTCCGTGCCTTGCCCTACAGGATCTAGGAATTCACTCCCAGGACCTAGGAATTCACTCCCAGGTTCTAGCTAAAAATAAAAAGTGTGCTCAAAAAACAAGTGGTTAAGACTAATAAAAGCTCTTCACAGGGTCACAAAACTCTGAAAAGATAGTTTCCCCAAACACTGTTCTAGTTATGGATGACAAGATTCAAGAGACAATAACTATATATGCCTTGTTTAGCAACTTATCTGCAGTGCCAGGTACTTTTTGGCTGAGTGAATGAGTGCTGGATCTTAACTTTGCTGTATAATTTTCATCCCTTAACGTCTCTGACAGTCAAAACATCCTTCTAGGTGGTGTATGGACTCACCACTGTGGTAATTCCTAGGATTTGTACTTTGTCAGGAAAGGCCAGTCTTTGGGAAAAGACATCATGTTGGGGAAGGTAGAGGGTCAGAGATTGAGGGGAAGATCCTCAACAGGAAGGACTGACCCAGGAACAATGGGCTGCAGAATGTCAGGACTTGAGGATGGTGCAGGGAAGGGCAAGGTTCAGAGCTGGTGTTCACAGGGTTGCTACAAGCAATAGTTGACTCGAAGGCACCTAACACCACCACCACCACCACCACCACATGATGAAAACCTCTAGTCCTACTTCTTCATTTCTAGATCCATTCACCAGCAAATGGAACAGATTTCGAGGCTCTGGAGTTGCTTAGAATAGTTGCTTCTAGAAAGAAGATAAATTTATTAGATCAATAAATATTAATAGAGCAATTATTAACTAGTGGATACTATTTTAAGTATTGTGTAAGAAATAGCAGCTGTGAGTAGACAAAAAGTCAGCCCTTGTGGAGTACATACTCAGGTGGTGCAACAGATAGAAAATAAAAACAATTCAGTGAAATGTCCAGGATATTTCTGTTGTTGCCCGCCATCAAACTGGCCCCAGTTCATGGCAGCCTGTGCACAAGAGGATTGGACTGCTGTAACCTGGCAAGTTTTCACTAACTTATTGGGGCCCAGGCCTTTGTCCCCAGTCTATAATCTCCGCAGAAGCCTGTTCCACTTCACAGTGCCATGCAAGCCTCCACCAATAGGCAGGGCTTGTTGTATACAAGGTGCATTGGTCAGGAACTGAGCTCAAGTCTCCCACACAGAATGAAAGCATTCTATCACTGAGCCACCACTGCCCTCATACGTACAAAATTAGAAATCTATTAAGCACCATGTGGAAGAATACAGCGGAAAGGATTTTAAAAGGAAGATAAGACCGTCTCTGCCTCTATTTCCTCCTGTCATCTTAACTCCAACTAAATCCACAAAGGCAAGTGTAATTCCCTTGACTACCTTCCAGAACACCGTATCAGTTAACATCTTAGCCCCTAAACACGAGGAGATGGTGAGAGTCACACAACCTGGAAACATGTTGGCCTGTGCCCCACCAGCAGTGGATGCTGTTTCACCTGTCCACTGGCAGTTTCTCCCTAGGACAAGTCCAAGGTCAGAAGTCCCCTCATAGAGATGTGTCTCTCTTGCTCTTCAAGCTGCTACGTATCTGTCTTCAGTCCAGCTTCAATGTCTCCCACTTCAAGCTACAGCGGAAAGTAGTGAAGTCATCAAGCACAGGGCACAGATGCAGTCGCTGGGACCCTCTGATGAAGTGCTAGTTGTAGGCGGGCAGCACTTGACAGGGAGGGGACCAGACCTGGACAAGAACCCTTCCCCAGCAGTGCCCCTGTGAACACTCTGCTGGATGGACAGTCAGACGCCCCACAGCAGACTTGGGGGCCAGGTTCTGCTACTCATATGGACTCCAGCACTTGTGAAAGAGGCACACGAGCACCCCAGATTCACTAGGGATTGAGCTCTCAAATGTTGAGGGAGATTTCCAAGAGTGACCTTGAGCAGGCATCTAAATTCTCTGTTCCCTCTTCTAGAGGTGGAGCGACATGACTGGGTGCCATCACAGAGGTGCGGGACTGGATCTGAAACAAGAGATGTATGACTAACAGAAGGCTGGCAATCCAGTGCTGCCTTGGAAGAAAGTCCCGGCAATCTATTTTCTAAAACTCAGACATAGAAAACTCTCTGGAGCAGAGCTTGAGTCAACACACAGGATCACCACGAACCACAGGCAACTAATAGCGGCTGGGTTGAAAGCAGTGTCTGGTGGCATCAAGGGGCACTTCCTAAATGTGAACTTCTGTGGGTTTGGGTCTTTTGAGGGTTGGATAATCAGAGTAGGAGGGAGGGAGAGACAGAGGAAGGAGCAAGGCAAGACTAAATTGAACTTAACAATTCAACTCCACAGCTGATGTGCATTTGCTCCACCATCTAGGTGCTACACGTGGAGCAGAGCACAGAGTACAGAGAAGGAAATGATGCAGACCCCACTGTCAACAACTGGCCTGAGACTGTGCCGAACACAGCAGGGCATTGGTCACGGCTGTCCTGTGTTCCTTTACACAGGAGTATCAATTTGGTGCTTTCTTAATATCGAGAATACAGAATAAGGAATAGCTATTTATAAAGCAGAGGCTTTGTCTCCTCCCCACCCCCTTGACACTTTGCCTCGAAATGGGGCTGGGAGCAAGAAATGAGGAGTTGAACAGCTTCCTGGGTGAAAAGAAAGCAAAACCAACTTGCTATTTTCAACCAAGAGGTACAAATACTTAAGTGCTCAGTTGCCAAGAGAAAAGCTAGAGGTTCAAGTTCACCTAGAGGCTCTGAAGACGCCGTGGAGACCAGATCTGCTATAAACATGCAGGATTTCTCAGAGTTCAAACCAATCTCATTGCAACTTGTACTGGTTTTCAACCCACTGCCAGAAGCCCAGGCTGGGTTTAGAAAGGATCGTAGTACTAGAGCTATTGCAACTAAATGCCAGTTGGATCTTAGCTGAAAGCAGGGAATAACAGAGAAATGTCTATCTGTGTTTCATTGATTATGCAAAGGCATTTGACTGTGTGGATCATAACAAACTGTGGCTGACTCTGAGAAGAATGGGAATCCCAGAACATTTGATCGTGCTAATGCGAAACCTATACTTGGACCAGGAGGCAGTCGTCAGAACAGAGCAAGAAAACACTGCATGGTTCAAAATTTGGAAGGGTATATGCTACGGATGTGTCCTGTCTCCATACTCTTTCAACCTATGCAGAACAGATTATCCGGGAGGCTGGGCTGTATGAGGAGAAGTGTGGCATCAGGATTGGTGCGTTATGCAGATGACACAACCCTGCTTGCTGAAACTGAGGAGGACCTGAAGCACTTGCTGCAGAGGGTCAAGGACTGCAGCCTCCAATATGGATTGAGGCTCAATATCAAGAAGACAAAGATTCTCACCACCGGGGCAACTGGCAGCATCAGGATGGATGCTGAAGAGATTGAGATTGTTCACAGCTTTAGTTTGCTTGGCTCCACAGTCAACACTCTTGGCACCAGCAGCCAGGAAATGAAAAGATGTATTGCAATGGGAAAGTCTGCTGTTAAGGACCTCTTCAAAACAGAAGAGCAATGGTGTCATTCTGGAGACTAAAGTGCGCCTGATACAGACCTTGGTCTTTGGAATCATTTGCTATGCATCAGACAGCTGGAGAATAAGTAGGGAGGATAGAAGGAGAATTGATAGCTTTGAGCTGTGATTCTGGAGAAGAGTATTGAGTGTACCACGGACTGCTAAGAAAATGAACAGGTTCATCCAGGAGAGAGTTAAATCAGGTTGCTCCTTGGAGGCAAGGATTCTGAGGCTTCTTCATCCGACATACTCTGGACATGTTGCAAGGAGGGACTAGTCCTTGGAGAAGGACATCATGCTTGGGAGAATGGAGGGACAGTGCAGGATGGGATGACCCTCTATGAGGTGGATTGATTCAGTGATGGGGTAATCGGGGTGGGTGTGTTGAAGACAGCGAGATTGGCACAGGATACAGCCAGGTTTAGGGCTGTTGTACACAGGGTCACTATGAGTTGCAGGTGACTTGATGGCACATAACACCACCACCACCAACAAATACGTATACACACACATGATTTTTTAAAAGAAAGCATCATTTAATTTTTCTTAAAATGCAAAACTGTCTTTTTCTAATCACTGAAAGATGCATGTGAAAATTTTAAAAATAACTTAAGGAATAAAATAGAATTTCAGCATCCTTCTCATACAGTCTGGCCAAAAGCTCTGAAAATGTCCCCCCAAACTTCTTAAAACGGTATCTCAAGGTGAGAGCCTGTGGCTCTAACAGACTGTGGGGGATTCTCCCATCTGGAAGATAGTTCTTTTGCCCCCCTTCCTCTAAGACACTTGTAAAAAAAGAGGATAAATCTGTCAGGCCTGTAGACTCTGCAGGTATATTGAAAAGGGCCTGATGCTACAGACAGGACAGCTAAAGGCCCACAAACAGGAGGCATGCTTCCAAAAACCCTATGTGAGTATTAGAAGCTCCCAGTCTGTTTAGTGCAATTGATCCTTTTTGTTCTTAAACAAAGCACACTCCAGGCTCCCTGTCTTCCTGGGGAGTTTTACAGAGAGAGCACAGCAGGGCACGCTCTCACGTCCTCTCTGTGTAATACACACGGTGATGAATGGATTCATCCGTGCTGCCTTCTACAGAAACGGCTCAGGAGACAAATTCTGCACATGTGCACAGTGAAGCTTGAACACTGAAAAGGCAGGATGCTGCTGAGTGAGCTGTAACTCTCAGTGTGTGCTTAAATGTGCCAGCTAGAGAGAACGAGGCTACCTAACAACTCCCTCTGCAATTAGGAAATGATTATTATTTTTGGACAACAAGTGGCACCATCATCTAAAGTAACGACAGTCCTTCATCACTCTTACTGAAGCAACAAGCATCCTTGAAGCCATTATGCTATACCCTCTCTACTTCCAAAACATAGACTTCTATTTTAATTGTGTCTAATTCCTCCTCTCTTCTCCTAATTCTTCTTTCAGCTTCATCACACACCAGCCAAACACACAGGCAGGCACTCAATGAAGCCACACTGTCAGTTCCTTTTTTAGGGGACATTAGGATGCTGGGTAGTTCTCACATACCCTTGTTCTCTGACTGCCTGTACCTGACCAGGAGAAGGTCTAAAGGGGACGATGATGGACACACATATAATATGAAAGTGACCACCTGGCCAAACTGCTGTGGACATCCTTGATTTGTTCAGCCTTTATTTCTTCATCTGTAGAATGAGAATGCAGGCACTCTGGGGGCCTAGTCCATAGGGAGGCACACTGCTAACCCAAAGTTATGCCTCCCTGGTGGTTCGAATACACCAGCTGTCCTGTAGAAGAAAGATGAATGACATCCTCTGTGCAATTTAGTCTCTAAAAACCCTCTGGAGGATCAGCTATAAGTCAGTTCCATGCAGCAGTGATGAGTTTGAGGAGTTTTTGTGTTTTCATTTTTTAAATAATAATAATAAAATAATTATTTTAGAAGACCAAAGACTGGAGAATTCAATATAAATTATATCACAACACCAAGAAAACAATGGTCCTTACCACTGAGCCAACAAGCAACATAATGATAGATGGACAAAGGATTGAAACTGTCAATAATTTCATCTTACTTAAACCCACAAACAACAACCTTGGCACCAGCACTCAGAAGATAAGGAGATATGTTGCTTTGGTCAGGTCAGCTGTCAGGGACTTCTCTGAAATACTGAAGAGCAAAGATGTCAGTGTGAAGACGAAGGTGTGCCTAATTTAGGTCATGATCTTTTTAATCACTTGTTATACATCTAAGCAAAAGCTGCTCAGTTCAAGTTGCTCTGAAGGAATTGGCAAAACATAAGGCCCATGGAATTAATGAAATACCAATTGATATATTTAAACAAAAAGATGTAGCCCTATATGTGCTCATCAAACTGTGCCAAGAAATCTGGAGGACAACTACCTGGCGGGAAGAGATCTATATTTATTCCCAAAATTAAGGTGATACAACAGATTGTAGAAATTATTGAACAGGATCACAAACAAGCAAAATCCTGCTGATGATTATCCAACAATGACTGGACTAGAAAACTGCCAGAAGTGCAAACTGGTTTAGAAGGGGCTGTGGCACTAGGTATATCATAGCCAATCTCAGATAGACCTTGGCTGAAAAACTGAGAGTACCAGAGGAATGTATATCTAGGTTTGAATTGACTAAGCAAAGGCATTTATTTGTATGGACCACAACAAATTATGGCTAACCTTGAGAAAAATGGGAATCCCAGAACACCTAATTATGATCATGCAAAGCCTTTGGTTGGACCAGGAAAAAGTTGTCAGAATAGAACAAGGAAAAACTGTATGGTTCAAAATCAGGAAAGAAGTGTGTCAGAGATGCATCCTGTCTCCATACCTTTTCTATTTAATTGCAGAACAGATCATTCAGAATGCTGGACTTTATGAGGAGGAATGAGGCATCAGGATTGGAGGAAGCTTCATCATCAAACTCCACTATGCAGATGACACAACCTTGCTCTCAAAACTGAAAAGGAACTGAAGTGTTTGCTGTAGAAGGTCAAAGACTGCTGTATCCGATATGGATTGAAGCTCAACGTCAAGAAAACAGTGATTCTCACCACTGGGCCAATCATGATTGAGATTGCTGATAATTTCAGCTTGCTCACTTCCACAATTAACACCTGTGGCACCAGCAGTCGGGAAATCAGAAGATTTTTTAAATGCATTGGGTAAATCTACGGTCAAGGACTTCTCAAAAGTGCTGAAGAAAAACAATGTCAGTCTATAGACTAAGGCACACCTGATCTAGGACATGGTCTTTGTAATTACTTTCTATGCATCAGAGAGCTGGACAGTGACTAAGGATGATAGAAGGAAAATCAGTGCCTTTGAGTTGTGATGCTGGAGAAGAGTACTGAACATACCATGGACTGCCAAGAAAACAAACACGTCTGTCCCGGAGAGGGTCAGACCAAGTTTCTCCTTGAAGGGAAGGATCTTAAAGCTCTGCCTCACATAATTTGGGCACATAGACAGGAAGGAGCAGTCCTTGGAAGACATCAAACTTGGAAAGGTAGAGGGAGAACAAAAAAGAGAACAACCCCAGATGAGATGGACTGACACCGTAACTAGAGAAATGGGGGTAGGTTAGTGAGATTGGCTCAAGATAGGGCAGAGGTCACAGGTGCTGTTCATAGGGTTACTATGAATCTAGTTAACTGGATGGCACGTAACAACAATGACATCATTTTCTGATACGATGCAATATATACCAGGGGTTTCCTCCTGCAGGAATTTAACACTAGACACTTTGCCCTAGGCCATAGGTGATAGAGAAAAGCAGCTGGTCGGCTGAGCTGGTCACGGCTGAAGTTTGTTGCCCTTGAGAAAGTAAGTATGCTGGCAATGAAGAAGTCTGCAACTGCAATGTATTCAGCAGATGCCTGAGACCCAAGTGCTCAACTTGCAATAATTATTGCTATTCTAAAGTGCAAAGAAACCCCTGATGTGGTTGAAAGAGAGCCCTTCAACTGATTGTGGTGAAGTAGTGAAGAGGGAGAAGTACTTCTCCAGAGGAGTCAGCAGCAACGTGGATTGAGACTTTATTATTCAGTGAATTGAAAAGACATCTAACTAGACACAGAAGAAATGCCTGCATGAAGAGCCATTTGGCAGTGCTGGCATCTAAGGAATAGCTTCTCACCGAGAAGCAGTGAGCTGAGAAGTTGAGGCAGAAAAGTTAGCAAAGGTACATGAAACTGACACAAAAGATGCAGGTGCCTGCTTGCTGCACCCAGACTCAGGGCCAGTGTAAAACAACTAGCAGTGATAACGGTGGCAAGATGGACAGTCAGATGGCAACTACTTCAAAATTTGGCACCGATAAGTTTTTAAACAAAGAAATGACATCCATAAATGAGGCACTATAAATACCTTATCATAAAGGACAAGCTTAAAAAATAGAAAATTTCTGACTTATCAAACACATACCTCATTTAGAATTGCTGTTGTTATGTGTCATGTACAACAGCCCTAAATTTTGTTCTATCCTGTGCCAATCTTATTGTCTTTGGCACAGCTACTCCGATTATCCTAGCCACTGAATCAATACATCTCATTGAGGTTCTTCCTTTCTTGCGCTGTCCCTCCAACTTTGCAAACATGATGTCCCTCTCCATGGACTCATCCTGCCTTAAAACATGTCCAAAGTATGTCAGACAAAGCTTCAGAATCTTTGCCTCCAAGCAGAAGCCTGGTTTAACCCTCTCCAGGATGAACCTATTTGTTTTCTTAGCAGTCCATGGTGCATTCAATATTCTTCTCCTTGCCTCCAAGGAGCAGCCTTGTCTAACCCTCTCTAGGATAAACCTGTTTGTTCTCCTAGCAGTCTATGGTATGTTCAATACTCTTCTCCAGCACCATACCGCAAAGACATCAATTCTCCTTCTATCTTCCCTAGTCATTGTCAAGCTTTCTGATGCACAGCAAGTAATTACCAAGACTATGTGGAGCTGGAGAGAGAATGATCGAGTTTTGCACAATCAATGACTTATTCATAGCAAATACCTTTTTTAAGAGGCATAAACACAGGTTATATACCTGGATTTCACCTGATGGCATGCATAGGAATCAGATCGATTACATATGTGGAAAGAACCGCTGAAGAAGTTCAATATCGGCTGT
>NW_006400241.1:62067-64437 GCF_000299155.1 Elephantulus edwardii | reverse complement strand
ACAGAGCGGAGTTTAGGGCTGTTGTACATAGGGTCGCTATGAGTCGCAGGCGACTCGACGGCACATAACAACAACAACAACATGGCCTGGATTAGGCGCACTTTAGTCTCCAAACTGACACTGTTAACTCTTCAGTACTCTGGAGAAGTCTGTGACAAAGAAGTTGTTGTGTAAACAAAGTAAGGGAACATTGTTCTTTTTATTATTATTATGAGTTGCCTGTAACTCATAGAGACCCTATGTAGATTAGCTATGAATCCTTCCCTATCCTGAGCCAATCTCATCATATCTGACAGACCCGATCCCACTTCTCCAGTCAGAGTCAATCCACTCAGGGTCTTCGTCTCCTGTACTATCACCTCCACCTTTCCTAGGATAATGTTGTTCTCCAAGGACTGGTCCCTACTGGTCATGTGCCCAAAGAATATGTGAGACGGAGCTTCAAAACCCTTGCCTCCAAAAAGTAGCTTGGTTTCACCCTCTCCAGAACTGACCTGTTTGTTCTTCTGGCAGTCCATGGTAGCTATGTTCAACACTCTTCTCCAGCACCACAACTCAAAGGCATCAATTCTTTTTCTATCATCCTTGGTTATAGTACAGCTCTCTGATGCATAGCAACTACTTGTAAAGACCATGGCCTGTATCCGGTGCACCTTAGTCTCCAGAATGACATCATTGCTCTTCAGTACTCTAGAGAGGTCCCTGACAGTAGACTTTCCCAATGCAATTCATCTTTTGATTTCCTGACTACTGGTGCCAAGAGCACTGATTGTGGAACCAAGCAACCTGAAGTGGTTAACAATCTCAAACTCTTCTCTACTGTGAAATTTCCAATTGGCACAGTGGTGAGAGTCTTTGATTTTGGTTTGTTTTAAAATTAATTTTAATGAATGTTTACAGAGATTTTGGATTTCCATTTATTCATTGTTGCACTTTTCTCCCTGCCCCCCACCCCAGTTTGCTCTTCTCTTCTTTCATTGTTATACAATCCCCACATCCACTCCACTATGCAGCCTTTGCTCTGGACTCCTGTCATAGCAATAACACCTAATAATGTATCCCTTTTAAACAGTTCTCTCCATCATCCTTTCAATGCAGTATACATTATTAATCCCCTTTCTCAATCTCCCCCCAAACCCGATGTCAGTCCCATTTTACAAGAGTGGCAATATGCAGTATTTGTCCTTTTGTGACTGCGGTAGTTTACTCAGCATAATGTCCTCCAGGCTCACCCATTTTGTATAATATTTCATGAGCTCCTTGTTTTTCAATGCAGCATAGTATTCCATTGTGTTAATATGGGCACTTAGGTTGTTTCGAACTCCTTGCTATTGTGAACAAAGCCGTGATAAACATGGGTGTGCATATATCTGCTTAGGTGGCAGGTATGGTTTCTTTGGGGTATATACTCCGTACTGGAATTGCTGGGTCAAGTTATATTTCTATTCATGACTTTTTGAGAAAGCGCTATACTGCCTTCAATAGTGGTTGCACCATTTTACACTCCCACAAACAGTGAATAAGGGTTCCAGTTTCCTTACAACTTCACCAGCATTTGTTGCTTGCTGTTATGTTAAATTTTGCTATTCTTACTGGAGTGAGATGATATCTCATAGTTGTTTTGATTTGCATTTCTCTTAGAGCTAGGGATTTTGAACATTTCTTCATGTGTTTGTTTGCCATCTGAATGTTTTCTTTGGTGAAGTGTCTGTTCACATCCTGTGCCCATTTTTCAATTGGGTTGTTTACCTTTATCTTGTTGTGGTGCTTGAGTGTTTTATAAATTCCAGATATAAGTCCCTTATTGGACATGTCATTATCAAATACATTTTCCCAGTCTGTGGCTTCCCTTTTTACCCTGTTGGAGAAGTGTTTGGATGTGAATAGGGATTTGATTCTTAGAAGGTCCCATTCATGTGTTTTATCCTCTTCTGGTTGTAGATATACTAAAGTTTAAAGAATGTAACAGGGTCTCTACAAGAAAATGACTGATAACCCAATCACAAAATGGAAAAAAGAATCTTAACGAAGGCACACAGTAAGACAGCCAACAAATAAATGGAAATGTTCAAGATCACTGGCAATCAGAGAGATCTGAATCAAAACAATGAGATACCATCTCACTCCAGGAGCTGTAGCAAAATTTAACAACACAGAAAACAATACATTTTGAAGAGGGTGTGGAGAGATTGGAACTCTTACACACTTCTGATGAGGTTGTTGTTGTTGTTGTTGTTGATATGTGCCGTCGAGTTGTTTGCGACTCATAGCGACCCTATGCACAACAGCCCTAAATCCTGCTCTATCCTGCGCCAACCGCACTGCCTCTGACACACTCATCCCGATTACCCCAGTCACCGAATCAATCCA
>NW_006400241.1:60019-60857 GCF_000299155.1 Elephantulus edwardii | reverse complement strand
CAGATTTCTTGGCACAACTTGGTATAATCATACTGGAAGGCACTTCCTCAAAAAACTGAACACAGAAATCGCATATGATCCGGCTATCCTACTGCCATGAATATACACCCTGGAGATTAGAACAGAGACACGTGTAGGAATACGAGCACCTATGTTTACAGCAGTATTATTCACAATAGCAAAAAATTGGAAACCAGGCAAAAACCCATAAAAAATATTAATATATGGAGAAGTTGCAGTATATTCACACAATGGAATACCATCCAGCATTAAGGAATGACAAATTCCTAAAATACTATATAACTTGGGAAAGTCTAGAGAGTATTGGGCTGAGTTGAATAAATCAGTCACATAAGGACAAATACTACAAAAGACCATACAAATCTAAAATCTGATAAATTATCAAATATATTAGCCTTTTGGAATCATCTCATATTGATATCATATATGATCTCCGTGAAGAAATACTCTTTCAGTTACTAGGTGCTATCAGATTGGCTCCAAGGCACAGAGACCCCAACAACAAAACCCCGCCTGCCCTGGGCCAGCCTCACACTTACTCCTGTGTTCGAGCCCACGGTTGCTGCCACTGTGTCGAACCATCTCATTGATGATCTTTCTCTTTGTCGCTGACTTTTACTTTTCCAAGCATGATACTACTCTAGTTTATATGCCTTTTTTTGCTAGCTGATTAATCAAAGGCCTCATCACTGTTCTTTCTCCCATATTCATTGTTATTCTTGATTATTTTCACCCCACTTGAATCTTTTTTTTTCTTTTTCTTTTTTTTTTCACCCTTCTCCCCGCACAAACCCCTCCTCCCTCACCCACCCCCCCA
>NW_006400241.1:58521-59762 GCF_000299155.1 Elephantulus edwardii | reverse complement strand
ATTAAATGGCATAAAGAATCTTATTGAAATTTTTCTTTGAAAATTATTGAAGGTACATATTTATTGGTGAAAAATTTACTTTAGTAATCATATTAACTAGAAATGAGAAGTCATAATGTTACAAGTTATGTTGCTAACAAGAATGTCAGTGGTTCAAATCCACATGCCCTCCACAGAAGAAAGACAAGATAGTGTGTCCCTGTGAAAATTTACAGCCTGTAACCCGGGGAGGGCTACCGTGATTCAAGATATACTTGAGGAAGTGGGCTTGATTTCTGGGGTAGCAACTCCACAGTACAATTGCATGGTTTTATTTCTGTGATATTTTTGTTCTTATGTACCATCAAGTCGCCTGTGACCTATAGCGACCCTATGTACCCTTCCCTGTCCTGAGTCAGTCTCACTAATTCTGACACACCAACTCCCATTGCCCCAGTTACTGTGTGAATCCATCTCATGCCGGGTCTTCCTCTCCTGCACTATCCCTCCACCCTTTCAAGCATGATGCTATGCATATCATGTATGTGAGAGAATTTTGTTTTCACTCTACTGTGTTTATAAACAATGTTTATTACATTTTAGAAACAGTTAAAATTTACGGAAAAGCTGTTGTTTTAGGATGTTAATTTTGTAACCAATCAGAGTGAGCAGAGAGTGAGGAGGAAAGTGGGTTTAGAGCTTGGAAAAATGCAGAAAGTAACCTGAAGATACCATCCAGATTTCTCGGAGGGATTCAGGACTCCTTATCCTCCATTGCTTGGCGGCACCAGTGAGATGTGGCGGAAAGATGACAAAATTCCTAGAGGAATTTCAGAGGATGTGATATTCATCATTCTGTTTGGAACCTTGGAGGAATTCCATGCAGGCGTGCTTGCGTTCCCAGCACTGAAGAAATGGCAGAGTGGTGTGTTTAAGCAGTCGGGGAGCATCAGAGAATGCTGACAAGTTTCCCGGAGGCTCACAGGAGGCAGAGACGATGCTGGCCAGCAGAGGGCAGACCTATACACAGACACACAGTGATGATGGGGAATAACAAGCCTTAGCAGCTTATGCCAGGCCACACTCAAAGCCAACAGAGGACGCGAAGGCACATCAAATGAGCCACTCCAACAGAGGACTCCAACGAGTGCCACGATGAGACATCCTCCTCCTTATCAGCATGAAGCATGAGCTTCCCTCTCCTAATGTAGTCCTACTGGGGCAGGGTAGAGGAAAGGCTCTTAAAATAAAATAATAATTAA
>NW_006400241.1:50616-55023 GCF_000299155.1 Elephantulus edwardii | reverse complement strand
TAAACCAAGCTACTCCTTGGAGGCAAGGATTCTGGGGCTTCGTCTGACATACTTTGGACATGTTGCCAGGAGGGACGGGTCCTTGGAGAGGGACATCATACTTGGGAGGGTGGAGGGATGGCGCAGGAGGGGAAGACCCTCTATGAGATGGATTGATCTGGTGACTGGGGTAATTGGGATGGGTGTGTCAGAGGCAGTGCAGTTGGCGCAGGATAGAGCAGGATTTAGGGCTGTTGTGCATAGGGTCGCTATGAGTCGGAAACGACTCGATGGCACATAACAACAACAACAACATGCAGAATGTACTTTCATATGACCAAATGTGCATGATGAATTAACTAAGTCACTGAAAGAGATCTAATTCCAAACTAGTTGATCCTGCGTTACTATAATTTATGAAGTTTAACCAATAGACCCACTCATGTAGCTCCCAAAGGAAACTTTTCATAACAGTACTTCAATATGCATTCAATATACATTCCACCATAATAAGTAACCTGTCCATGAAGCAGGGAGTCCTAGCATCGTTGCTGGTTACTGTGGTTGCTGTTAGATGTAAGTCAGGTTTCACAACGTGAACGCCCCTAAATGAAGTCAGGCAATATTAGGAGAAATGCTTTTTCAGTTTCTAGGTGCTATCAGATTGGCTCCAAGGCACAGAGACCCCAAGGCCCACAACAGAACCCCGCCTGAACCAAAGCCAGCTTCACTCTCTGCTGTGCTTGAGTCCACTGTTGCTGTCACTGTGTTGACTCATTGTAACCTGTGGTAGTAGGGACGAAGTGGTGACACTTCTTTGCCCAAGACAAGGTTGATGTTGTCACCGTACTGGACAGAAGAGTCAAAGCAGTAATCAGAATATTCTGACACTTAAAAAGATATGGAGTTGGCTACTCAGTCATGACTCCCTAGGAGTGAAACAGACTGTATATTTACTGAAGAGTAACTTAATCTGCATGACAGATCACATCACCAGAACAGTGTGACAGCTCTTCAGTCAATTCCTAGACTTGATCCAGGTTACAGATCTAGAACCATTTGAGGGAAGAGTTTGGGTTCCCTTAAAGAAGGTCTCTACTACACTGATAAAAGTGTACACGTAATATTTCTGCCAGTCTTCCCCACAGAGTGCTACAGTCTTTTACAAAAGTGCTGCCCATTGCCGAGAAAACGAGTATTTTTTGAGTATCAGTGGGCACTGTCTCTGAATGACACTAATTCCGAAAGCCTCCAAATGTCACTATGTAGCACTAGTCTGGGTGGGGTATTTGGCAGTCAGGTCACTAGTCTTAGTTCAGATCCAACTTACAATGGGTCCAGCAAGTCCCTAGGCCCATACTGTAGTGATTTCTCCAGTTAAAGAATGCAAAATAAATGAAAGAATTTTTCTTTTACTTTTCAAGAGAAGAGCAAACGGGTGGGGAGTGATGGGCAGGAATAAAAGTGCAACAATGAATGAATGGTCATTAAAATTAATAATAAAAAATTGCATAATCATAATAAACATTCTCAGAAACTAGAATAATCTCCATACTGCATCCTTAACATATGGAATAAGGGCTATAATGGTAGGAAAAATAGCATGCAGGTAATTAGAACTTCCTGTAAATAATAAACCAGAATCAATATCACATTCCTAGAGGAACTCCAAAGAATCTGCCACTACCCAGGACCTGAAAGATGCAGGGGTGTTGATTTCAACCATATCAACACATCTATTTGAATGACAGGTGATCTCAGAGAATGACAGTGAACCACTGTAAATTCAACCAGGTGGTAATTCTAATCACAGCTGCTGTTTCTGATGTTTTTTCACTGCTTGAACAAATTAATACATTTCCTGGTACCTGGCATTCACATACTGATCTAGTTAATGCATTTTTCTCCATGGCTGCTTGAAAGGATCATTAAAAACAGTTTGATTTCAGCTTGCAAGGCCAACAATTCACTTTCAATGCCCTACCTCATGGGTATATCAATACTCCAGTCTTATCATTTAGTCAGCAGAAACATTGATTGCTTATCCTTTCTCCAGGATGTTAAAAAAGTCCATTATATTTATCACTTTTATACAACCAGTCCTAGTAACAACTAGACTTATTGGTAAGATACTTGAGTTCTAGAGAGTGGGAGATTAATGTTGAAAAAATTCAGGAGCAGTCATATGTTGTTGTTGTTATGTGCCATCGAGTCACTTG
This sequence comes from Elephantulus edwardii, assembly GCF_000299155.1. NCBI lineage: Eukaryota > Metazoa > Chordata > Mammalia > Macroscelidea > Macroscelididae > Elephantulus > Elephantulus edwardii. Next base: position 52,825 of record NW_006400241.1, on the reverse strand, counting down.
CAACTCATAGCGACACTATGTACAACAGCCCTAAACTCTGTTCTGTCCTGTGCCAATCACACTGTCTCTGACACTCCCATCCCGATTACCCCAGTCACTGACAAAGAGGGTCTTCCCCTCCTGTGCCTGCCCTCCACCCTCCCAAGCATGATGTCCTTCTCCAAGGACCAGTCCCTCCTTACAACATGTCCAAAGTATGTTAGACGGATCCTCAGAATCCTTGCCTCCAAGGAGCCGCCCAGTTTAACCCTTTCCAGGATGAATCTGTTTGTTTTCCTAGCAGTCCATGGTACCCTCAATACTCTTCTCCAGCACCACAGCTCAAATGCATCAATTCTCCTTCTATCCTCCTTAGTCATTGTCCAACTCTCTGATGCATAACAAGTGATAGCAAAGATCATGGCCTGTATCAGGCGCACCTTAGTCTCCAGAGAGACACCATTGCTCTTCAGTACTTTCCATATCTAGATATTCCCTTTGAAAGTGAAAAGTAAGTTATTTCATCTGGTCCCTCTCACAACTATAAAGAAGGTGCTTATACATCTCCTCACAACAACAACTGATGGACCTTTGGGAATTTTGGAGGAATACATCCCTCATTTTTTGAGTGATGTTTTGGCCTATTTATCAAGCAACTTAAGAAGCTGCTAATATTGAGTGGGGTCCAGAAGAAAAGAATTCTCTACAGAAGGTCTTGTCCTGTCTGATATATAAGCAGCCCTGCTATTTGGGCCGTCATGAGTACATGAGTACAATAACAATTTTTTTCCTTGAGTTAATTGAAGAAGATAATGATTTAAGAAGGTCGCTAACTTAAAAATTCATATCCAATTAAGTTAGTGTTCAATTAACTAGTTTTTCAACTTAGTAAATATTTTCTTTCATAAAAAAATGTCACCATAAAAAAAGTTTATCTATTTTAAACAAAGCTTTAGGGAAATACACTCATATAAGGCTCACACTCACTGGCAAGCCAGTGCTGAGTTTCCAAGGCTGTCTCTAAACCTTTACATGATGTGACTGCTACTCTTTTCCCCACAGAGTGGTGAGTAGATTCAAACCACTGAGCGTTTCCTTAGCAGTCCGGCATGTAATGCCCTACACCACCAGACTGCCCTATCAAGTTAAACTGAGTGGCAGCCACAGTGGGAATCTCACTACTAGCAAGAAAGAGGAAGCAGGAAGTGCAGTGTGCATCCTTTAGGGTGAGAGATTCCTGCACCAGTCAGAACAGGATCTGCATGACAGCAACAGCAACCTCGGCGGAGAACCAAAGATCAACATGAGACAGCGCTGGCTTGGGACTGCTACCTCACAGAACCAGAGCCAGGGGACTTCACCCAAGTTTGCTGGAGGACTGGGGAAAGATGCTGTAATTGGCAGGTCTGAGGAAACTTTGCTTAACACTGACCTAACATAGACTGAATGTGCTCACCAGTCTATGACAGGAAATTTGGAGGACAGTTGTCTTGTCAACTGACTGGAAGAGGTCCAAACTTATTCCCATTGCCAAGAAAGATGATCCAAAAGAATGTGGAAATTATTTTTTTAAAAGTCATTAAAATAAATACAAGGAAAATACTACTATATATCATTCAAAAACTGTTAGAACAGTACATAGAGAAGTTCAAGCTGGATTTAGAAGAGGTCATTGTACCAGGGCCATGACATTGCTGATGTCAAATGGGGCCTGGCTCAAAGCAAAAAATACAAGAAGAAAGTCAATTTGACTATGCAATGCAAAGACATTTGACTGTGTGGACCATAATAAATTCAGGCTAGCATTGAGAAGAATGGGAATCCCTCAGCACTTAATTGTGCTCATGTGAAACCTATGACTATGAGGCTGTGATACGAACAGAGGAAGGGAACACTATATGATTTAAAATTAAGAAAAGCATGTATCAGGGTTCTATCCTTTAACCATACATATTTAATAAGTGTGCTGATAAAATTATTCAAGAAGTTAGAATCTAAGAAGAATAATGTGACATCAAGATTGGAGGAACACTCATCAATAACCTTCATTATGCAGATGACAACTTTGCTTGCTGAAAATGAGCAAGAGTTGTTGCAGAATATCAGATACGGCAACCTTTAATATGCACTGCATCTCAATGTCAAGAAAACAACATTATAATGTTGGGGATTTTTGTTGTTATGTGCCATCGAGTTGCTTGCAACTCATAGTGACCCTATGAACAACAGC
>NW_006400241.1:49157-49651 GCF_000299155.1 Elephantulus edwardii | reverse complement strand
TCCTGGTCCAAGTATGGGTTTCTCATAAGCACAATCAAATGTTCTGAGATTCTCATTCTTCTCAAAGTTAACCACAGTTTGTTGTGGTCCACACAAAGAAACACAGACAGACATTCCTTTGTTACTCTCTGCTTTCAGCCAACATTAGCTATAATATCCCGCTTCTAAACTCAACCTACACTTCAGGCAGTTCTCTGTTGATATACCGCTCCAGTTATTTATGGGTAATTTTCAACAGAATCTTGCTTGCATGTGATATTAGTGACATAGTTTGATAATGAAAATATTGAAACGCTCAATTAGTTCATCTTATTTGGATCCACAATCAATACCCTTGGTATCAGCAAACAGGAAATCAGGAGATGTGCTACTAGGAAAATCTTCAGGCAGGGACCTCTCCAAATTACTGAGGAGTAATGATGTTAGTTTGAAGACTAAGGTGCACTTGACTCAGACCATGGTCTTTTCAATCATTTGCTATGCTACTGAAACCT
>NW_006400241.1:47484-48279 GCF_000299155.1 Elephantulus edwardii | reverse complement strand
TAACAATGAAATAATTTTTTTTTACTTGTCAAAGAGAAAAATGAACAGGGGGTAGGGGCAGGCAGGGAGGAAAGTGTGCAATAATGAATGAATGGAAATTTTTAAAAAGTTGGTGTTGGAATTAGTAGAACTAAAGAGGGTAGGGGGATGGGAGAACATATTTGACCTTATAGGAACTAGTTTTATAGTGTGAATGCTGTTGATATGAACAGCTCCCATCTTAGAGTTAACAGAGGTCAGACAGGGCCATCCTCATGCTGCCTATACTAATTTTACACATATTAGTGACAGTAAATTGCTAGAAATTCTATGGGTGAATATTTATCACTAAGGAAAGGTAAAATGTGTACATCTTTGTCATATATTAAGTTGGATCCCTCAAAAACAAATAATATTAACGTTTCAAAGTGATCCTCCACAATCTTATAAAGTAAGCAACCATGAAAGAACTGAGGATTGAATATGATGTGTTTAATCTCATCACAGCCTAAAACTCTGTCATAAGGGAAGTTCCTCTGGTATATGGTTTGAATAATCTTTGGTCTTACAGAGAGATTCAAGGGAGAGTTGAGAGCAGAGTTCAAGAATCCTGACCTTAGTAGCACCAAGAAGGAATCACCAGGAATGGAGGTGTTCCTCTGGAATTAAGTCCCTGCCCTGGGAAGCTCCTATACACAGATGAAGGTCAAGATAAGTGGAAATTACCTAGAAATGTCAGGCCAACAGACACTGAAGGACACGAAGCCTTCCTCCAGAATCAACAAAGCAAGAACACCTTCCCCTAAAGCTAGCACC
>NW_006400241.1:36381-40010 GCF_000299155.1 Elephantulus edwardii | reverse complement strand
GGCAACTTGTACACCAGGGCTATACGGCCTAGAGGAATGACTGACATGATTATTCCTCAGTAATTTGAAGAGGTCCTAACTGTAGATTTTCCCAGTGCAATGTGTTTCCTTATTTCCTGAGTGCAGGTACCAGGAGTGTTAACTGTGGATACCAGTAAGATGTAGTTGTTGACAATTTCAATATCTTCTCCATCCATCACAATGTTGCCTATCGGTAGTAAGAATCTCTGTTTCCTTGATCTTGAGATGAAATCCATACTGAAGGTTGTATTCTTTGATCTTCTGCAACAAGTGCTTCAAGTCCTCCTTACTTTCAGCAAGCAAGGTTGTATCATCTGCATAATGCAGGTTATTACTGAGTCTCCCTCCAATCCTGATGCCACATTCCTCTTCATAGAATCCAGCTTCCCAAATAATTTGCTCAAAATATAAATTGAGGAGGGATGGAGAAGGAATACAACCCTGACACATTCTCTTTTCATTTTCAACCATGCAGTGTTCCCCTACTCTGTTCTCACAATAGAACCTCTTGTTCAAAGTGCAGGTTTCACATGAACAATTAAGTATTCTGGCACTTCTATCCCTCTCAATGTCAGCCACAACTTGTTATGATTCACACAGTCAAAAGGCTTTGCATAGTCAATACAGCACAAATAGATATTTTTCTGGCATCCTTTATTTTTAGCCAGGATACATCTGACATCAGCAATAATACCCTTGGTGCCACGGCCTCTTCTAAATTTTTCTGTGGCAGTTACCTATGTATATACTGTTCTAACCATTTTCCAATGGTCTTCTGCAGTATTTTGTTTTCATGTGATATTAATGATATTGATGGACAGTTTCCACATTCTGTTTGATCATTTTTCTTGGGAATAGGAACAAATATGGACTCCTTCCAATCCGTGGGCCAAAGAGCTGTCCTCCAAATTTTCTCGAATAGACTGATGATTGTGAAAATGGTATCTGAGGCTCAAACGGAGACTTGTACACCAATGTTCATAGCAGCCTTATTCACAAGAACATGGAAACAGCCCAGATGTCCAACCACAATCAAATGGATTGAAAAATTATGGTACACAATGGAATATTACACAGCACACGGGAGCAATGATTTTATAAATTATTACCTAACTTGGGAGGGACTGGAGAGCATTATGCTGAGTGAACTAAGTCAGTCCTATACAGACAAATACTGTATAAAACTATAATTATTGAATGATTATAAGGATTCAAGGGGTTGGAGGGGCATGGAATCAAAGGATTAAGGATGGGGGTAGTGAGGATTAATTATGGGTTATGAGGGAAATGGGAAGGATCTGGTGTGAAAGATAATGTACTCTAATTTTGTAAATAAACTAGTGTAAAAAATGTAAAATAGAATATATATGAATATATGTATGAAACATAATGTAAATCAAAGATTGTACAAAACACAATATATATGAATGAAACATAAAGGATTTACTATATGGAAATCAGTTAAAAAATATAAACACAGCCATTAAAAACAAAAAAACCCTCCAGAAATATGGACTTAAAGTTTACAAATTTTGTGGAAACAAAAATCTGCATAATCTTTGTTGATAACTTCAACAAGTTCTTCAACTTCTTAAGAAGTTTATAGTACAGTACCCAATAATTTTGAGATTCTTTCAACTGAATTTGTCTACTACAGTCATACACGTAGTAGTTAACACTAAAAAAAAAAAAGATAATCCAAAATAATAAATAATGTGTAAATCATCACGTAAAACCATTAATATTCAAGTTAAACCTTGCTGAAGATTATTTAAAACTGTGCATCAACAGAGAACGGACAGAAATTCAAGCAGGATTCAGAAGAGGCTAGGGCAAAAAGGATATCACTGCTGATGCCCAGTGGATGTTGGTGGAAAGCAGAGAATACCCGAAAGATGACTTTCAGTGTTTTATTGCTTATGCAAAGCATTTAACTGTGTGGATAATAGTAAATTATGGATAGCATTAAGAAGAATGGGAATCCCAGAGTATATAATTGTGCTGATGAGAAGCCTATACATAGACATAGAAGCTGTTCCAAAACAGAATAAAGGAACACTGAAACGTTTAAAATCAGAACAGTTGTCCATGAAGAACATATCCTTTTCCCATATATGTTCAGTCTGTATAATGAGCAAATAATTCTAGAAGCTGTACTATACGAAGAAAAATGTAACATCAGGATTGGAGGAAGACTCAACAACAGTGTGAGTTATGCAGATGACATAATCTTGCAGAAAGTGAGAAGGTCTTCAGACACCTGCTGCAGATGACCAATCTGTACAGATTACATACCAACATCAAAACAAAAGCTGAACACAGAAATTCCTTATGACCCAGCTATTCCACTGCTTGGTTTATACCTCAAGAGAATGAAAACTAAGCACAAATGGAGACTTGTACACCATGTTCATAGCAGCGTTATTCACCATCACAAGAATATGGAAACAGCCCAAATGTACAACCATAACTGAATGGATTGAGGAACTGTGGTACAATGTGGAACAATGATTTTGTAAATTATTACCTAACTTGGTAGGTACTAAGTGAGTTTACTCAGACCCATAAGGACAAATATTGTTTAAGACCATAACTGTAGAATGTGTATGAAGATCCAAAGGGGGGATAGGAGGAACAGAGGGGTGAGGATGAGGAGGAAGGGGGCGTTAATCATAGGGTCATACAATTTGATGGGTGAAGGAGGAGAAGGAAATGGGAATGATCTGGTGTGAAAAACAACATATGCGAACTTTTAGATAAACCAGTAAATAATAAAAAAGTATATTTAAAAATAATAAATAAAAAGGTATTTGCAATGAATACATGATTGTAAATACAAAGTTCAATGAAAAACAAAACAAAACCACCAGAGTTATTACACAATTTTACAATAGTGTATGAGTTTCCACCTCTCCAAATCCTCTCCAATATTTACCACTTGCTGCTCTATTAAACTTTGCCACGGCTACAGGGGTGAGATGGTATGTCATTGTGGTTTTGATTTGCCCCTCTCTTATTGCCAGTGTCTTCTGGTCATCTGAATGTCTTCATCTGTGAAAACTCTATGTCTTTTATTTGGATTATCATACTTTCCTGCTGGAGGCCCAGTAATATTTGGTAAACTTTTGTTATAAGACTCTTGTCTGAGATGCTAGAAACTCCATATGACCCAGCTATTTCCCTACTAGGAATGTACCCCAAGGAAATTAAAATTGAGACACAGAGATTTGTGCATCAGTGTTCACAGCAACAATATATAGTTCACTATAGCAAGAACATGGAAACAGACCAATGTCCAACCACACCGAATGGATTGAGGAGCTGTGGTACATTCACACAACAGAATACTATGCAGCACTTAGGAGCAATGATTTACAAAAATACTATGTAACTTAGGAGAGGCTGAAGAGCATTACACTAAGGGAACGAAACAGTCTCATAAGGACAAATGCTATGTAAGAGAATTATTATAAAATTAGAAGGATAATTAGTTAAATATTTATGGGAACACAAGGGGGAAAGGGGTTGGAGCAGAGAGGGGAGGACAGGTAGGAGTGAAACCACAGGGTTGTAGTTTGGTGGGTCGAGAGAATGTGGGAAGAAAACGG
>NW_006400241.1:25123-26506 GCF_000299155.1 Elephantulus edwardii | reverse complement strand
GGAGCTCCACTGCTAACTCAAAAGATCAAGCCTCTCTGGTCATTCACATCCACCTGTGGCTCCACGATGGGCAATCTCTTTTTCTTGCAATTTAGAGTCTCAGAAAACTGCTGGAGGGTCAGCTATGAGTTGGTTCTGACTTGACAGGAATGAGTTTAAGTTTGGTTTTCAGTGAGGTGGTTTTTGTTGTGGTGTTTTATTGTTGTCTCATTGAGGTTGGTTTTTTCTTGGGGGGGTGGAGCTTTTGTAGAAGAAGTTCATAGATCCCTGGTCTAGGCTATGTTTCAAATTGTCAGCTGGGGGAAAAGATGAAGAGAATGTAGATTCAAATGCTATCTCCACAATTACTAGCCCTTCTCAGACCGGCCTGCTTGTGAGAGCAGCTATGAACACCCTAGTCCACAGTTGAGACTCCTGGTAAAGTAGCAGGAGAAGGAAACAGCAGTGGAAGCCAGGATGGAGATTCTGGGAAATCTGTTCAGAGTCCAGAATATGCTTGAAAACACTGAGGTTGTTACATTGGCTCAAAAGACAAGAAATTACATTCACTCTATATCCAACAGGTACGTAAAGAAAAGCTATATCCTCGGGGCTGCCACATTTAATGATGTCCAAGGAACAACTTCAAAAGTGACCACCTTCCAAACAACTCTTTTCACTGGGTTAAAATTACCTAAGACAAACCAAAGTGTACATTTCCATGGTATTTAGTACACTCACCACTTCCATCAAGTTCCAAATATTTTAATCACTCTAAAATAAAATTTGCATCCATTCACTCTCAATTCCCCCCTCAAGTTCATGCCACTCTTGGTGGCCTTGATAGCTTTTCACATTGAGACAGTGGCATTTCCTCCATAGTGAGATTGTATGTAATCACTAATAGAAGAGCTTCAGCAAATTCTAAGTTAAAGAGTACAGGGACATTCTCTTTTCCAACCAGGTGAACACAGCTTCGTGGAAAAGGAATGAGGTAAGTGTTCCTTTCTCCTGCCCACCTTGCCCACTTCAGCTCACACCCCACCATCGGCCAGTCTCCTGTGGAGAAACTGAGCCTTGCAATCAGCAGAGTGCAGCGTCACAGCCTGGGACGCCACCTGGAAGCAGGCAGCCAGGGGCAGAACCTTACCCGCTGCTTCTGGGGATCCACATAGCGAATGCCAAAATAGTCCTTCTCCAGCAGGCTGTAGTAGTTGCAGATGTGGTCAATGAGGAATTGCCCTTTGGTCTCCTTCTGCAAAGGAAGTGGACAGACAATTCTGTTAGAGCTCACTGTAGGGGTTAAGCTGACCAAAGCAGGAGCTGACCAGATTAAAAGAATATAATCTAAATAATGTAACTGGACAAAAGAATAGTCTCTTTTATAGATGTGTATGTGTGTGT
>NW_006400241.1:22359-23568 GCF_000299155.1 Elephantulus edwardii | reverse complement strand
CTGCAGAGAAGGCTGACGAACCAATGGAACATTAAGTGATAACTACATATGTAATATCAACTTTGTAAGAATGTTGGAGCATAAAACTGAATGAAATAATCCCTACAGTGACCCAAGAAATGGCCGAGTGGTAGAATGATATGTTTTAGGAATCAGTCCCAATGAGAATTTTTTCCAGGAAACATAATTGAAACTATTGTAGGGTTCATAGTTTGTTTTTTTGTTTGTTTGTTTGTTTGTTTTACTTTATTTTGGTTTTGAAAAGGTCTATGTAACCATTTTCTAGAAAGTATAAGATACCTGTACTACACTTTTTATATGCAAAACATAGTGTCTTTGTGATTTTAAAAGACTACTATGTAATAAAATTGTTTGATCTGCTGCTGTAAAAAAGAAGTAAGTAAATTTAAATGTGGCCAATGTGGCTCCAGAGTCTGAGCTCAAACGACCACACTTGACCACGCTGGGTAGTGGAGTCTATCACCTCTTTACTGGGAAGCAAACGAAGTTTGCTGATGTGGCAATGCAGAGAGCGTCTCCTGATTCCATCAGGAACAGTGGAAACCTGCTTCTCTGGGTCCCAGGCCCCACCATCACTGCCATGTCCATAAATCAATTCACAGAGGCCCTGGGGGGACTGGGATTGACCAACAGACCACGGTGAGCACAGGCACACTCCCTCACTTCCACAGTGGTAAAATGAGATGTTAGGTTAGATTATTCATCAGAGTTTGTCTGTGAAAGAAGTATAAGCCGAATCCCATTACAACATTACAGGAAAGTCTTCTTAATCAACATAGACACTTGTAACACCTCAGCAGGGCATTTGACAAAATTAAGATCTTAATCAGAAGATCATTATGCTGTTTAAATCAAAGTAGCTGACAGCATCACAGAATGTTTTAGGGATGGAAAACAACTCATAAAAATATAAGAGTGGGGTGGGAGGAGTTAATTATAGGGTCACACAATTTGATGGGTGGAGAGCCCGATAGTTAAAGGACATGGGAAAGATACGGTGTGAAAAACAATGTATGGGGACTTTATAAGTAAACCACTATAATAAAATAAAGGGATGAGGCAGTAGTCAGAACAGAGCAGGGCAACATCGCAAGGTTCAAAATTGGGAAGGGTGTACACCAGGGATGCATCCTGTCTCCATACCTTTTCAACATGTATGCAGAGCAGATTATCTGAGAAGCTGGGCTC
>NW_006400241.1:21631-22188 GCF_000299155.1 Elephantulus edwardii | reverse complement strand
AGAAAATGGCGAAAATGCCGTTTGGACAATGTGGTTATTGGGGTGCTGGCATGGTCACAACAAAAATCAACGTTTCTCACCCAAAAGAGATGCTGTCTTTAACTCATGGTGACTCTGTCGTATCAAAGAACAGCACTCCACAGGATTTTCAATGACTGATTTTTCCAAAGTAATTCACCAGGCCTTTCTACCAAGATATTAGATTTGAACTTCCCACTTGGCTAGCGGTCAAGCATGCTAACTATTTGGCTGACCCAGGGACTTTTCAATGAGAGCAAGCCAGGCTGCTCCCAGCCTCCAGGCTAAGGGGTCTTGTCTCACAGGGCAGGCCAGAGACCAGCAGCAGCAACACAGAGCTGCAGGCTCCGCACCACCAGGAAGGCTTAGAAGCAAACTCAGGTGCCTGCTCCAGGACTACCTGAGTAGATCTGCATTTTGGTACGATCCCCAGATGACTCGTGAGTACTTTAAACTCGAGAAGTACTTATTTAGGGGAATTTTCACCACATTGGAAAAGCGTAAAAATTGTCACCCTATTCCACAAATCACTAGGGGGA
>NW_006400241.1:20887-21404 GCF_000299155.1 Elephantulus edwardii | reverse complement strand
ACAAACCTGTTTGTTCTCCTAGCAGTCCATGGTATATTCAACACTCTTCTCCAGCATCACAGCTCAAAGGTATCAATTCTCTTTCTATCATCCTTATTCACTGTGCAACTCTCCAATGGATAGCACGTAATTGACCCGGTCGAAGCCTTCCGACATGCTCCTGCGCCGCGGTCCAGGGCAGCCGCTGCCGCTCGGGGAAGAAGCCGGGCCTCACTCGGGCCTCATGGAGGCCAGTGCGCCCGGTGCTCTGGGAGGACGCCGGGTGGGCGGCCACGCTGGGGAGGACGCCGGGCCGCAGGCGACCGAGGACGCTGGCGCTCACTCGGGCCTCATGGAGGCTCCGGCCAGGCTGGCTCAGGAAGGCCCCCATTGTTGTATTGATTTGTGGCCCTCGGCCAGGTTCAAATTGTCTTCCTGTCAAACATTGTTCTAGGTGGTATAGCAGTGGTCTGTGCTTTGCTGTACAGAGGTAACTCGTGGTTGCTGTGATGCTGAAGCCTGTGACAGTGATGTGCCA
>NW_006400241.1:15510-17116 GCF_000299155.1 Elephantulus edwardii | reverse complement strand
GGACTGATTCGGTGACTGGGGTAATCGGGATGGGTGTGTCAGAGGCAGTGCGGTTGGCGCAGGATAGAGCAGGGTTTAGGGCTGTTGTGCATAGGGCCGCTATGAGTTGTAAACGACTCGAAGGCACTTAATAACAACAACAATCAGATGTGTCATTACCAAGTATTATTCTCAGTCTGTGGCTTTTTACCCTGTTGGAAAAGTTTTTGAAAATGCATAGGGATTTGATTTGTAGAAGGTCCCATTAATTTATTTTATCCTTTTCTGTTTGTAGATTTTTCAGGATACTTGGAAGACTGTTTATGTTGTGGATTAAGACTTCTAGAGTTCTTTCAAGCTTTTCTTTAATGAAATTCATAGTCCTTGGTTTTAGTCCTAGGTCCATGATCCATTTTGAGTCAGTTTTTGTGTACGGAGTGAGGTGTGGATCTTGCTTGAGTTTTCTGCAGACAGTTTTCCAATTTTGCCAACACCATTTGTTAAAGAGGCTGTCATTTCCCCACTTAACTGATTTCATCTCCTTGTCAAAAATCAATTGACCATAGGTAGATGGGCTGATATCTGGATTCTCAATTCTATTCCATTGATCTATGTCTCTGTCATTGTACCAGTACCACACTGTCTTGACCACCATGGCAGTATAGTAGGATTTGAAATCAGGGAGTGAGATGCATCCTACATTGTTTCTCTTTTTAAGGAGTGGTTTGTTTATTCGGGTCCTCTTTCCATTCCAAATTAAATTGGACATTGCCTTTCCCATCTCGGTGAAGAATGGAATTCGTATTTGTATTGAGATTGCATTGAGAGTGTAAATTGCCTTTGGTAGTATTGCCATTTTCACAATATTGAGTCTTCCTATCCAAAAGCAAGGAATATTCTTCAATTTCCCCAGGTCCATTTTTGTTTCTTGTAGTAATGTTTTGTAATTTTTCTTTGAATAGATCCTTTGTGCTTCTGAGTATTTAATCTTGTGATTAGGTCTTGCAATGGGTATTGTTATTCATAGCTCTGGTTCTGTACTCTCTTTTTCACTGTAAAGAAATCCAACTGATTTTTGTATGTTGATCTTGTATCCTGCCACTTTGCTGAAATGGTCAACTATGTCCAGTAGTTTTCTTTCTGAGAAGAAGCTTCTGAAAGCAGATTTTCCCAGTGCAAAACATCTTTGGATTTCTTTACTGCTGCTACCATAGGTGTCAATTGTGGATATAGGTAAAATGAAGCCTTACCATATTTGGGATAAGAGCATCATTCTGGGAAAGAGAAGAGTCAGAGAAAGACAATAAGACTCAGAAGGAGATGGACTAACACAGCGGGCTTAGGCATGGAAGGGATAATGACAATGGTGCACAATAGGGCAAGGGTCCTATCTTTTGTTCACATGGTCATTATGAGTCTCTTACATAGCAAATAACTACAGTAAAACAACTAAATTATATTGAACAGCCTCAGGAATGTCTGACAGGGCTGGATGATAATCTTTTCCTCTTCATATATAATCAAATTTTGTCCCAATACTTGTCTTCACTACATATAGCACACTGTGAATTCATTTGCCCTCATACTTACCGTGGTCATGCATTGCACTGGGAAAATCTGCAGTTAG
>NW_006400241.1:13752-15080 GCF_000299155.1 Elephantulus edwardii | reverse complement strand
AACAATGATTTTATAAATCACCGTCTAACTTGGGAGGGACTGGAGAGCATTATGCTAAGTGAACTAACTCAGTCCCATAAGGATAAATACTGTATAAGATTATTATTCTAGAAACAGATAACTAGTAAAATGTGTATGAGGATCTAGGGGGGGAGGAGGAAACACAGGGGTGAGAATGGCAGGGGCATAATCGTAATGTTGCACCATTTGATTGGTTGAGGGAAGTGTAGTTTAAAGAAATGGGAAATATCTGGTGTGAAAACAATTTATATGAACTTTGTAAGTAAATCAGTATAAAATAAAAAAGTTTCTATTAAAAATAAAGAAATAAACATTTTCAAAAAATAGAAAAAGAAGGAACATTCCAAGGGTCTTTCAATGAAGCAAGTATAACCTAATACCAAACCAGGCAAAAATGGAAAACTACAGACCAATATCTCTCATGAATATAGATGCAAAAGTCCTTAACAAAATCCGAGCTAACAGAAACCAAAAGCACCTCAAAAAATAATTCATTGTGACCAAGTGGGATTCATTATAGGTATGCAAGGATGACTTAACGTAAGAAAAACCAATCAAAATAATTCATCACATTAACAAAACAAATAAGAAGAATCACACAATCATAACAATTAATAAAGAAATGGCCTTTGACAAAATCCAACACCCCTTCCTGATTAAAATTCAGCAAAACAGGAATATTGGAACACTGGTGGCCTAGTGGCAAGAAGCTGCACTACAATCCTGAAGGCACGCGGTTCGAATCCACCAGCTTCTCCGACGGAGATGACCAGTCTCCTCCCATGAAATTAACGGTCTCTGTAAACCCACCACAGGGACAACTATGAGTCAGTTCCAACTTAATGGTACATAAAAACAACAAATGATAATAGAAGGGAATTTCCAAAACATAGTGAAAAGTATATATGCAAAACCAAGAGCCAATATGAAGAAAGACTAAAAGCATTTTCCTTGTGAAAATTACTATCTTACCGAAAGCAGTGTATATGTTGAATGCAATTCCAGTACAATTATCAAGTTCCATTTTCAAAGAGACAAAAAAGGCAACTGTCAAGTTTATCTGGAGAGGAAAGAAACATAGACAATGATATCCACTATTACCGCTCCTATTCAATACTGTATTAGAAGTACTTGCTAGGGCAATACAGCAAGGAAAAGAAATAAGATCAGCAAAGATATGGTGAAACTGACGCTTTATGCAGTTGATATGATAATACACAGAGAAAATACCAAGGACTCAGTGAAAAAGCTTTTTAGAGCTGTTGTTGTTGTTAGGTGTTGTCGAGTCGTTTGCGACTCATAGCGAC
>NW_006400241.1:10688-12127 GCF_000299155.1 Elephantulus edwardii | reverse complement strand
TTCTGCATAAAACATCCCTGATTATAGCAACTCGAGGTTTGAATTTGTTCTTCAGTTCCTTGAGCTTAAGAAATGCTGAGCGAGTTCAGCCCTTTTGATTTTCTGACTCCAGCTCCTTACACATTTCATTGTAATAGTTTACTTTGTCATCCCACGCTGCCTTTTGAAATCTTCTGTTCAGCTCTTTAGTAGTATGTTTTTATTGTTATGTGCCATTGAGTCACCTGTGATGTATAGTGACCCTATGTACAGCAGCTCTGAACCCTTCCCTATCCTGATCCAGTCTCACTAACTCCGATACATCAACCCCCATTGCTCCAGTATATCAATCCATCTAATCCAGGGCATTCCTCTCCTGCGCTGTCCGTCCACCCTTCTGAGCATGATGTCCTTCTCCAAGGATGGATCTCTCTAGGTCCAAACTAAGTAGGTAGAGCTTCAAAATCCTAGCCTCCAAGGAAAGACTTGGTTTCACCCTCTCCAAGACAGACCTATTTGTTTTCTTAGTGGTCCATGGTATGTATATTCAAGACTCTTCTACAGCACCACAACTCTAAGGCATCTATTTTTCTTCTGTCATCCTTAGTCATTGTCTAACTCTTTGAAGCATAACAAGTAATTAAGAAGACCATGGCCTGGATTAGTTACATCTTTCTATCTAGACATCGTTGCTCTTCAGCACTCTGGAGAGGTCCATGACAGCAGATTTTCCCAATGCAATTTGTCGTTTGATTTCCTGACTGCTGGTATTAACAGCCAACCACAAACAGATACTTATGAATAAACCTAGATAGAGATACAGAAGACCTTTTTAAAGAAAAGTACAAAACACTTCTGAGAGAAACAATGTTGTTGTTTTTCCTAGGTGCCAGTTGGGTCAAGAAGTAGGACTCACAGTGACCCTGTGAACCAAAGATCTGAACTCTGCTCTATCCTGTGCCATTCTCACACTTCCTGATACACACAAGAGCCCATTGTAGGAATCACTGTGTCAATCCACCTGGCTAAAGGTCTTCCTCTCTTTTGCTGACCTCCACCCTTCCCAGCATCATGTTCCTCTCCAAGGAATAGCCCATCCTAGCAACATTCCCAAAGTATGTAAGATGAAGGCTCATCATTCTTGCCTCCAAAGAGCACTCCCTAAAAATGGAAAAATGTTCTTTGTTCATGGATAGAAAGAGTCAATATAGTCAAAATGACTATCGTACCCAAAGCAATCTGCATGCGTAATGCAATCCCAATACAAATATTGTATAAATATTCATATAAAAATACAAATACTGTATAAATATTCATTTTCAAAATTCAAAAATTCATTTTCAAAGAGACAGAAAAGGCAACCATCAAGTTTATTTAGAGAGGAAAGAGACATAGAAAGACTTCACAGAGAAGACATTCATATGGCCAACAGACACATGAAGAAATGCTCAAAATCACTG
>NW_006400241.1:7631-10107 GCF_000299155.1 Elephantulus edwardii | reverse complement strand
TGGGGCTCCAAGGGGTGAGAGGGTGGGAGCAGAGGGGTGAGGATGGATAGAGGGGAAATCACAGGGTCGCACAATTTAGTTGGTGCAGGGAGGGGGTAAAGAAAATGGGAAGGATCTAGAAGAGTCCTGAAAAGATGGGGTAATGATGGGCATAGTTCAACGTGATTGGTTTTATAAAACGCACTGTTTGAGAATGATTGCATGAAACATAATGTGAATGAAGGAAAGTGTGAAACACAATGTATACAATTTTGTATGTTATCAAATATAAAATAATTTTTTTAAACAACCAAACAATGCTGGATCAAAACAGCACTGGCTGACTTGCTTGCCTTACAAACCCTACCAGGAACAATTCCATAGTAGAGGAGGGCTGGGTGAAGCAAAGGGTCAGCAAAGGTGAAGGAGATGAAGTGGCACACGAGTCACAACAGAGACTCTAGAGGTGGCAGCGATGGTGACGATGACAGAGGACAGAAGAGTGCTTTGTTTATTGTTTAGGGGGTCACTATAATTCACAGTATCCAAATGGCAATCGCTATCTATCTAACTATAAACGATGGCCTGTTTTAAGTGCTTGGGAAGTCTAGTGGACTAACTAGCACACTGGGAGTTGTACCGCTAACACTGCTAACCCAAAGGCCACCTCCCTCTGCAGGTTTGAATCCACTCTGCCGTGACTCCTCAGGAAAAAGATAGGCAATCTTCTCCCGTGGAACTTACGGTCTCAAGCTGACCCACGGGAGGGTCAACTATTCATCTGATCTGACTCCAGAGCAATGAGTGAATTCTAAGTGCTGCACAATGATGATATCATTTACTGCTTCAACAATCACCACTTTAGCCTTATTTCGTGAATAACCTTCTAGAAATGTATGATTTCCACCCACCTCATTCCTACATCTTCCAAGCTGCTCTTTTTCTCCTCGCTCTCAAAACAGACTCTTTATGCTGACAAAAGGCCACCCCAGCAAGGCCCACAGTCTGCACTCTCTGAAGGCTGGGGTCTCATTCCCATGGTGTCATTGCAGAGGGCACCCGTCACAGAGCATGGATGGAGGAGCCAGGCAGGCCACAGGCTGACAGCCCAAGAGCCCCTGAGCACTGAGGATTCCAGCACTAAAGCAAGCGAGGGGCTCCCCAAGTATTTCAAGACTGAAATAGCAGGCTCGCTCCCCCTTTCTCTAAGTGATTAGTCACAAAGGCCAAAAAAAAATCTTGGTTTTATTTACATCTCTTCTGACAACACTGCAAAGCAAGCCAAGGGGTGCTTTGTTTTCCTGAATCTAAAAATACAGACAGATGTGAATTTTAATAGCCATTATCAGCTATTACACACCAGCTTTCTTCTAGAAGCCTCCTCTGCCTTTTTTTTTTTACTGTTACAGCAGCACCAGTTTCCTGAGGGAAGGAAAATATAGGCTTCAATCCACAAGGTTTGGACACACACAGAAAAATCAGTGCCTGATGTACTATTTAAACATTTAAGAATGTAGAGAAGCAGCACTTGCTTGAAAACAAGGACAGAGAGATTCCTCTCTAGAAATTTACTCATAAGTCATGCCAAGATAGTCAATGCTCAACATAAAATTAAATGGGAGATTATAAAATGGAGTGATCAATTCCAGACAATTCATATATTATATGTATATACTCATACATGCATATAGGCATTAAAGAGAAAGGCTTAATAACTAAAAAGCTAAATGTCGATGGGTTCTCTGTGAGAGATGAGAGCTGGGGTATTTTGAGGGTTTTGTTTGTGCTCTTTGCATGTTTCAGCTTTTCAATAACTATTAGATTGGTTCTTAGTCTAAAACTAATAGGGATTTTAAAAATTACATAGATGATGCTTGCCCACTGTCAAGAGGTAAAAAATACAGACTATAAAATCCAATAGGCCTCACAGACAGAATTTCGGTAATCAGGTTCTCCAGAGGTACTGCTTCCTTTGTTGTTAGGTGCCACTGGGTGGACTACAACTCACAGCGATCCTAGAACAACAGATCTGAGCCTGTCCTACCCCCCACCATTGCCACGCTCTCCGCCTCATTCAAGCCCTCTGCTGACTTTAGTGTGTCAATCCATTTCTTTGAGGGTCTTCTTCTCCTTCACTGACCTTTCTCAGTATGAGGTCATTTTCCTGGGACTAGCCTCTCCTGACAATATGCCCAAAGCATATGAGACCAAGTTCACCATCTTTGTCTCAAAGGGGCATTCTGATTGCTCCTCTTCGAAGACAGATTTGGTTTTTGGATGGTCTAAGTACTTTTTGTCATGGTTTCTTATGGACCGGAAAGTTGGGTATGACTAGGACTGAAGAACTGATACCTTTGAAATGTGGTTTTGGTGCAGTATATGACCTCCACTGCAAATAGTTAACACATGTGTCTACTACATGAAAGTCTAACAGTTCAAAAGGATGCAGAGACACCTTAGAAGAAACGTTGAGCAATTTCTTCTCCAAACTTTGTAA
>NW_006400241.1:5196-6541 GCF_000299155.1 Elephantulus edwardii | reverse complement strand
TAACATGCCCAAATACATGATGCTGTAGTTCTTGATAGGGGCCTCCGACAACGCTGCAGTAACTTGTATGCTTAATCTCGATGCTGCTGTTGAGGCAGACCCAGATCAGAGCTGACCCTCCAGCAAGTTGTCAGAGGCAGTAAACCACAACCCTCTGATGTGCCTGCTCTTTGCCAGCAGGTCGCTGGTCCTCACACGTCCTCACACATTGGACGTGAAGTTGAGAACATTTCCATTTCAGTACACCACCCTGTTCTCAGCCAGTCAGCCTCTTGTGCACTTTCCTGAGCAAGCACGTCCAACACTGGCTCCTGCAACACCCTGTGCCAGCCCTGTGTCACTGTCTGATGGTCTCCCCTCTAGGTTGACTTTTCTAAGTTTACTGCCACCAAAAGTTCAACTGTCCAGGTTTTGACAGTTTTTCCCTAGGACCTTCTTTCACGTATATTAGTTGAGGAAACTCTTAAGTTCCATTTCTAAAGTTCACAGATTTGCTCCCTTTACCATTATTCCATCCAGTAAGGAGGCCTGGCCTGCCCGGAAGGGTGAGCTAGATAGAAAGTAGAGACACCTAGCTCTGTGTCCTGAGGCAAATGGCACCTTCTGCTGACCAGCAGGGTATCTAGGAACACAATCCTGAATGACAAAGCTCTTCCCTGGAAAGTCTTCGGTTTGCAGCAAAGGACAGAGACCTCTCCTTCCTCTGGGCTGGATCATAACCTGCCCCATCCACGCCTGAGGCTTCAGACCATTTTCTCTCTAAGACTTTTAACAAAGTCACTTTGTTTGGAGTGGGTAAGATGGCACTAATAATAATTTCAGAAAATATACTAGAATGCTCATTTCTGAGTACCACTTCATTCACTCTGTGAAATACATTCATCTTCATCTACCATCAATTTCCTATGTATGTCATCCCCTCTTCTCCTGCCATTCGTCTGTTAATCTGTCACACTGAAGTAGCTTGAGTGTGTCTGTGGCACTGGAAGCTATGCCACCAATATTTCAAATACCAGCAGGGTCACCCACATTGGGCAAGTTTCAGTGGAGCATCCGGATGAAGACAGAATAGGAAGAAAGGCCTGGTCATCTCCTTCTGAAACTAGCCAATGAAAATCCTATAGATCTTAACGGAATATTGTTCATCTTGACTAAAACATGCCAGCAATCATGAAGATGACACAAAACTGGTAAATACTTCCTTCCTTTAAACAAAGGGTCAGAGCTAACTTAACTGAAGCTACTGACAGTGATATGGGAGAGAAATGGCTGGAGAGGAAAGGGTGATGGAAGATTGCATTTATTGAGATCTACTGCAGTGGGAAAAGCTGCTGTCAGGGACCTC
>NW_006400241.1:2397-4632 GCF_000299155.1 Elephantulus edwardii | reverse complement strand
TAACAACAACATATTCAAGGCCTACTAGCGCTTTGCCCACAGTAATCTATCCAGGCCTAGCAACAGACTGGGCAGTATTTCACCTTACATTTGAAGATACTGATGCACAGAGAAATACTAAGGAATTCTCCCAAGATGCAACAGTCAATTTCAAACTCTGTTTGACTTTCATTCCAAAGCTCGTGCTCCTTTCATGCTATCATGTCCCCACAGAACTCTTACCAGCGCTGAAACAAGGTGTGAAAGGCAGCTGGAGTTTTTACAGGTGGTCACAGTAGGCCTTATCTAGCAGGGGTATTTGGGGAAAGACTTGAAAACCATGTAGATACAAGAAACATAGATTAACAAGAGCATTCCCAGCACAGAGAGCAGAAGGGCAAAGGTGGTGAGGGGGCGGTATCCAAAAGGGGCCAAAGGAGCACCAGGAAGGCTGGAGTGAGGTTGGAGCAGAGGATGCACAAATGGGGAGCCCATGTGGAGGGCTGCTGGGATTTACTCCCCAGAGGGAAAGTCCTTCAAGGTTCATGTTCACAGGCAGAGAAAAGAAACCTGCCCTGCCTGGCCTGGAGATAGATTAAAAAACGTTGTTGTTTTTGTTGTTAGGTACTGTCGAGTCCGCCACGACTCACAGCGATTCTATTAACAGCAGACCTGAACCCTGCTCTCTCCTGCCCGTCCTCACTCTCCCTGATCCTCAAGCCGACTACTCTAGTCACTGAGTCAATCAATCTCATTTAGGATTTTCCTCTCTTTCCCTGCCTCTCCACCTTTTTAACACGATATCCTTCTTCAAGGACTGACCTCTTCTAACCACAAGCCCAAAATAGGTGAAACAGAGTTTCATTCATCCTTCTCTCAAAGGAGTGCACTGGCTGCATCTTCTTTAAGACATAATTGCTTGGGGGGGTTTTGGTTTGGGTTTGGGGGTTTTGGGCAGTCTATGGAATATTCAGCATTCTTTTCTAATAACACAATTCAATTCTTCTACTGTCATCTTTAGTCAATGTCCAGCTTTCCGATGCATAGAAAGCAATTCCTTGGATAGGCACACTTCAGACCTCAAACCTGACATCATTGCTCCTCGGGGAGGTCTCTGACTGCGAACTTCCCTAATGCTACGTGGTTTTTTATTGCTTGACCACTGTAGTCAAGGAAGGGTATTGATAGTGGATTCAAGCAAGAATAATTAACCCCTTCAATCTTCTCTCCATCTATCATGATGTTACCTGTTGGTCCAGTGGTGATGATTTTTGTCTTACTGATGCTGAAATATAATCAATATTGACAGCTGTAGTCTTTGATCTTCTGCTGTAAGTGTCTGAGGTCCTCCTCAATCTTGGCAAGCAAAGTTTGTGTCACCTGCACACCACGGGGTGTTGATGAGTCTTCTTCTGATTCTAATGCCATATTCTTCTTTATAGAGTCCAGCTTCACAGATGATTTTCTCAGTATATAGAATGAATGGGTATGGAAAGAGAATACAGCCGTGACATACACACTGGGATTTCTTTTATGCTTCCACTTCTAGAACGCTTGGCAATAAGGTCTGCGTTCAAATAAAAAACTATGAAACACACATGCACACACACCAGAAGGCAAATCAACAGACGAAAATAACAGAGTAGGTTGTCTGCAGCTGGGGGTAGGAACATGCAGTGACTGCAAATGGACACGCAGTTCCCCTTCTGGATGATGGGCAGGTGTGAATTCTACCACTGAGCCACCAATGCTTCCCAACTTCGGGGTGATGGGAATGTGCTACAATTACGTTGTGGTAATGGCTGTGCAATGGGATGTAAATTGTACCTCAGTAAAACTTTTTTAAAATATCAATTGGAAATGGATCCTAAATGAATGATAAAGCCTAAATGAATAATAAAACTTCTACAAGAAAATAAAGGAGAGTGTCTTAATGAACTTGGAGTAGGCAGAGTCCTTCAACAGAATACAAAAGGATTAGCCAAATAGGAAAAATAATAACACGGATTTCATTACAATTAAGAACGTCTTCATAAAAATAGCAACAAGGCAAGTCACTGGCTAGGGAGATATATTTGAAATACTTGTAGAGCAAGAGCCTATGGTGATGAAGGAAGAAGTTCAAGCTGCTTTGAAGGAAATTGCAAAAAATAAGGCCCCAGGAATAGACGGTATACCAATTGAAGTATTTCAGATAACAGATGTTGCCCTGGATGTGCTCACCAAGTTGTGCCAAGAAATCTGGAGAACAACCAC
>NW_006400241.1:0-1146 GCF_000299155.1 Elephantulus edwardii | reverse complement strand
GTGACTGGGGTAATCGGGATGGGTGTGTCGGAGGCAGTACGGTTGGTGCAGGACAGAGCACATAACAACAACAACACCTATTAAAAAATAAAATGCCAAATTAAAATATGGGCAAGACTCAACATGTAGTTATCAAATGGAGATTGGTCATTAAACACAGAAAAAGACATGCTGGGTATTAGCAGAGTCTATTCCAGTTCTGTGACTTCACACCTTTCCATTTGCTTAATGCTATTTTGTAGGGGGTGTCGTTTGTCACTTGATATAGATGTTGGATCATCACAAGTTCTGGCTGACATTGAGAAGAATGGGAGTCCAGAGCACTTAAATGTATTCATGCAGAACCTATACCTGGACCAAGAGGCTATTCCGCAAATGTTGCAGGGGAACACTGCATGGTTTAAAATTGGGAAGGGAATGCGTCAGGGTTGTGTTCTTTCTCCATCCTTTTTTTTTTTCTCCATCCTTATTCAACCTGTATGCCAAGCAAATTATTCGAGAATCTAGACTCTATGAAGAGGAGTGTGGCATCAGGATTGGAGGGAGCTTCATCAATAATCTGAGTTATGCAGATGACACAACCTTGCTTGCTGAAAATGAGGAG
Organism: Elephantulus edwardii; assembly: GCF_000299155.1. Taxonomy (NCBI): domain Eukaryota; kingdom Metazoa; phylum Chordata; class Mammalia; order Macroscelidea; family Macroscelididae; genus Elephantulus; species Elephantulus edwardii. Next base: position 542 of record NW_006400241.1, on the reverse strand, counting down.
GACTTGAAGTACTTGTTGCAGATCATCAAAGAATGCAACCTTTGGTCCAGACGGCAACTCAATATCAAGAAATACAGATTCTTACCACTGGACGGATAGGTAGCGTCAGATGGATGGAGAGGAGATTGAAACTATAAACAGCTTTATCTTGCTTGGATCTGTAATTAACTCCCTTGGTACCAGCAGTCAGGAAATAAGGATATGCACTGCACTGGAAAAACCTGCAATTAGGAACCTCTCCAAAGTATTGAGTAATGATGTCCATTTGAGGACTAAGGTGCATTTGATTTAGGTTATAGACTGTCTGGTCATTTACTCTGCATCTGGGAGCTGGACAATGAATAAGGATGACAGAGAATTGACACCTTTGAGCTGTGGTGTTGGAGAAGAGCACTGAACATCTCATGGACGGCCAAAAGAACAAATAGATATGTCTTGGAAAGGGTGCAGTCAGAGAGCTCTTTGGAGGCAAGAATGATAAGACTTGGCCTCACATATTTTTGGCATGTTGCTAGGAGGGGCTATTGCTTGGGGAGGAAAAT
>NW_006400240.1:603034-605796 GCF_000299155.1 Elephantulus edwardii | reverse complement strand
AGCAGGATTTAGGGCTGTTGTACAGAGGGTCACAATGAGTTGCAGGCAACTCAACGGCACATAACAATAACTACAATACAAGGCTCAAACCCGCCAATAATACAGATGAATAATCTCTCCCCATGTGTGATTTATAACCTCAGAAACCCAGCAGATGGTAAGTGAGTCAGTTCAGACCCAGAGGCAATGAACTGGATTGAATGAACTCGGTCTTTTACAGAAGAGGATGTTTCTGCAGAAACAGGCTGCCTCCTCTCACTCCCATGTAGCGGCTGCGGGTGGCTTCGAACAGTTGACCTTTTAAGTAGCAACCCGACACTTAGCCCACAGATTGCTGTGATTTCTCCAAAATTGCCTATTTCATCGATAGGTGGGTGAAAAAGAATCTTCTGTTTCCTTCCATCCATCAGTTTCTGTGGACACATCTCATCCCTTGCAGGCAACCAAGAGGAATCGAATTCCTATTAAGAAAATGTTCCAATGAAATAAAAACCTGGTGATCAAACAGAACCTCTGTCTGAATCTTGTTCTAAAACTCAAAGCCTGCCTTGATTACAGAAAGTAACGGGAACAAGACAGTATAAGTGGGCAATGAAACATTATAACTCTTGTTAGGAAACATTGTAATTGATGCAGACAAATGTGTATCAACTACAGGTTGGTTATTGTTGTTAACTTTCACTCACCATGTAATTTTTAAAAAATTTTTTAAAAATAATTTTAATGAGATCAGAGATTTTGGATTTCCATTCATTCATTGCTGCACTTTTCTCCCTGCCCACCCCTCCCCTCCAGTTCCCTCCTCTCTTTGAAAAGAAAAAAATAAAAATTCCTTCATTGGTATACAATCCCCCACATTCCCCCCCCACCCCCAGCCCTGAGTAAAAAATCACATTTTTTAAAAAAATTATATACATAATAAAGTGTAAATCTGGTGTAGTTTACTTACCATTTGTATCATCAAATAATAGAGAAACACTTAATGGGAACACAGAATGCTGTTGATATTAGCAGCCAGTTCAATGTATAATATTTCTTCACATATAATGTGCACATCACACAATAGTTAAAAGCATAGGTACTTTGGAAAAACTCAAATAATAATAATAATTTGCACACAAATTCACAACAATGGGTAAATGGAAGTTTCCCATTGCTGTTCAGATGTCTTAAGATACATTGAACATGGGAGAATTATCTTGCAATATTCAAGTTTAGAGAAGCAAAGAGCCAAATTCTTCATCTTTTTGTGTGATTGTTTTTCCCCCTCCCTGAAGTAAAGAGCTTAAGGGCCCATCAACAAATGAATGGATAGAGAAGCTGTGGTCTATTCACACAATGGAATACTACGCTGCATTGAAAACCCAAGGAACTCATGCAATATTATTCAAAATGGGTGACCCTGGAGGACAATATGCTGAGTGAAGTATCTCAGTCACAAAAGGACAAATACTGCGTGGTGACCACTGTCGCAAAAGAGGACTGACATCAGGGTTGGGGGGAGACTGAGAAAGATGAGTTCAATAATGTAAATTGCATTGAGACAGATGAGGGAGAAAACTGTTTAAAAGGGATATGTGATTAGGTATTTTTGTCATGACAGGAGTCTAGAGTGAAGGCTGCATAGTGGCGTGGACCTGGGGGAGGGTTTGTAAAACAATGAGGGTTTTGTTTTTTTTTTTTAATGAAAGAGTTTTTCTTTTACTTTTCCATGAGGGTCATGTACTAGGGGTGAGGGTTGGGAGGGGAGAAAAGTGCAACCATGAATGAAAGGGAATACAAAGTCTATGTAAATTTTCACTGAAATTAATAATAAATTAAAGACTAATTTAAAAAAATTAAAAAAGAATAAAAATGCATTGATTCGAATCAGATGCACTTCAGTCCTCAATGTGACATCATTGCTCATTTCAGAAGATCTCTGGCATCACATCCATCCCATCCAACGCACGGCTTGATTTATGTGCCTTCTCGCCTCTCAAATAGAAGGAGAAAAGGGGAAGGGAAGAAAAGAGAGAGAAAAAAAGAAAATGTATAGCGTGTGTCCCAGTGTCCCAGGCCAGCTTGCTATTTTTTTCTGAGGGACCAGCCAGCCAGCCAGGTAACAGCGTAGATTTCTGGAGAGGCAGAAGGTTCTGGAAATGAGCTGCGATGTTCAAAGGCTTAGTAGGAAGAGGGCAGTGAAGGTGGTGGGCGGTGGGATGGGGAAGGGGGCTGGTCCTGCATTCCTGTGGAGGCCCAGATGAAAGGGCCCGCGGAGACAGCCATAAATGACAAATCCCTGACAGTCAGGGGATGACTCCTGCTTTCTGCCCTGCGTCCCATTAGCACCTCATCACCCTCGCAGATGGAGGCAAGGCCCCTAAAAACACCCCCCTCAGCCCAGGAGTATCCCCCATTGGTAGCTGGATGAGGCCTGTTATGATTCAGAGACAAAACTGAGGGGGGGGGTGATGAAATGGCTGTAGCGTGTCTACTTCCACAAAACGAGAAAAGTTTGTTGGCACTGGGACATGGACAAGCATGATGTGAGACAGAGCCACATGTCCCCATCTGCAGGTGTAGGACAGGACACAGGGGTCACTCTTCACGGTCAGTATGTTTCTTGAGGAGGGTCTTTAACAGGCATTTTCCTGTTTGCTGAAACTGAGGAGGACTTGAAGCGCCTGCTGCAGAGGGTCAAGGACTGCAACCTTCAATATGGATTGAGGCTCAATGTCAAGAAGACAAAGATTCTCACCACTGGACCAATTGGCAGGATC
>NW_006400240.1:601093-602409 GCF_000299155.1 Elephantulus edwardii | reverse complement strand
ATGAGTCGCAGACGACTTGATGACACACCACCACCACCACCAAAAATAACTCTCTCAGCCATTTGAAAGGACATCGCAAGGCCATTTCTGAATTCCTAGCCTGTCTGTCTGTCTGTCTGTCTGTCTGTCTCTCTCCATCTCTCTCTCTCACACTCATTACAGACTCCACCAATATCATCATGAACCACAGACCCCCCTCCAAGGTCCTCTGTGCCTGCAACTGAGTGTGATGTGGAGGGGACCAACAGGCTGTCCAAACACTGACTGCCTCTGACCAATTATGAGCACAACCAACGCAACACCTCTACCAAGTCCGATTGGTCAAAGACTGCCAGAGTTTGGGTGCTTACAAACTTGGGTCTGACGGTTCTGTGGCCTGGGCTCTTGAGGTCTCATCCCAAATGCTAAATCCATCTTCTACCCTCCAAAATCATCTACATCTCCCAAAACAAGAAGAAAGAGAGAATGGTCAGTAGCTCATAGCAATGTGTGTTTTACATGGAAAGAATTATCCCAGGAGGGAGTGTGAAGTGGGCGGAGCAGCTGAGGTGGACCAAGGTCTGGGGACAGTTTACTCTGAAGAGAGATGAAAGAGAAAGGTGTGAGATGGGTTGGGGGGTGGGGTGGGGACCCCTCAAAGATGTGCCCAATCTTATCCTCTATGTGTGAGAAAGTGATTATGTTTGGGACTAAGATCTTGGAAGGTGTTGGCAGGACCCTGGAGGCAGGCAGATCCTGGGTGCATCTGAGATGATGTTAGATGCTGTTGGGTTGAGTCTGACTGAAGGTCGAGCTGCAATGTTGCAATTCTTGACTGTTGCCAAGTTCACTATGATACATAGTGACCCAGGGAACATGAGATCAGACCTCTGCCCTGTCCTGACCTGTCCACACCGTCTCTGACCCTCCACCTTCCCCAGCACATGTCCTTCTCCGGGGTCTGACTCTAGATGACCACAGGCCTAGAATATGCAAGAAGAAATCTCTCTGTCTCTGCCATCAAAGAGTCGTCTGGTTACACTCTCTCCAAGGCAGATCTGTTCATTCTCTTGGCCATCCAGGGGCTATTCAGCGCTCTTCTTCAAAGCCCACAGCTCAAAGGCCTCCATTCTTCTGCTGATTTCCTTGTCTCCTTCCAAATCTTGGATACATCAAAGTGATTATAAAAACACAAAAGCAATGAAAAACAAGGAACTCATGCAACATTACTCAAAATGGGTGAGCCTGGAGGACATGATGCTGAGTGAACTATCTCCTTCGCAAAAGGACAAATATTGCATGGTGCCACTGCTGTAAAATGGGACTGATATCAGGGT
>NW_006400240.1:600198-600957 GCF_000299155.1 Elephantulus edwardii | reverse complement strand
ATTATGGTTATCACAAGAGTCCACAATTAAGGTTGCATAGTGGAATGTACTTGGGGTGGTGGGAGAGGTGCAGGGGGATTGTGTACCAGGGAGGGAGTCTTTTTTTTTTACTTTTGAAAGAGAGGAGCGAACTAGGGGGCGGGGGGAGAGGGCTGGGTGAGTAGAGAAGTGCAGCAATGAATAAATGGAAATAAAAAAATCTCTGTAAATGTTCATTAACAGTATTACAAAAAAAGAGTAAGAAGGGCGGGCAGGGAGAAAAGTGTGGCAATTAATGAATGGAAATCCAAAACCTCTGTAAATGTCTATTAAAATTAATAATAAAAAATAATCAAAGGGGGGGGGGAAAGAATAAAAAACCCTGAAAGAAATGAAAAGTAAATTCAAGCCTCGAGTTACAATAGTTGAGAGATGCTACAGGAAAGTCTTTTTTGGATTTCTGTTTCTAGTTTTCTAGTAGTTTATTTATAAAACTTGAATACATTGTTTTAAAAAACCAATTCTTTCAATTTCCCTCACCCCAACTCATCAAATGGTCCAACTCAATGATTAATTCTCCCCGTCCCCCTGTATTTATTTTCTAGTAGTTTATTTACACAACTTGAAAACATTGTTTTCAAAAACCAATTCTTTCAATTTCCCTCACCCCACAACTCATCAAATGGTCCAACTTAATGATTTGTTCTCCCCATCCCCCTGTAAATCCACATCCCTCTGCTTCCAGCCTCTCCCATCCCTCTTGGATCCTAACACTCGTTC
>NW_006400240.1:594851-599581 GCF_000299155.1 Elephantulus edwardii | reverse complement strand
TTCTATCCTCCTTGGTCATTGTCAACTCTCTGATGCATAACAAGTGATTGCGAAGACCATGGCCTGTATCAGACACACCCTAGTCTCCAGAGAGATACCATTCCTCTTCAGTACTCTGGAGAGGTCCCTAACAGCAGGCTTTCCCATGGCAATGCACCTTTTAATTTCCTGGCTGCTGGTGCCAAGAGTGTTGACTGTGGAGCCGAGCAAACTAAAGCTGTGTACAATCTCAATCTCTTCACCATCCACCCTGATGCTGCCAGTTGGTCCAGTGGTGAGAATCTTTGTCGGGGTATATTCCAAGAAGTGGGATAGCTGGGTCTTATGGAATTTCTATGTTCAGCATGTGGAGAAATCCCCATAAAGCCTTCCAGAATGGTTGGACTTATGGGAAAAATTCATGAAGGATCTGGGAAGCATCAAAAGAAGATGGAAGGAACACACAGAGTCATTGTACCAAAAAAGAACTGGCTGATACAGAAATATTTCAGGAAATGTCGTACGAGCAAGAGCCCATGGGAATGAAGGGAGAATTGTATATCTGAGCGGGGTCCTTAGGACGGAGGGGAAGAGACCCAGAGCGGGGAGACGGCCATGAGAAGGTGGAGGCAGAGATGAGGGAGAGGAAGCCACGAGCCCAGGACCACCTGGAGGTCCCAGAAGCTGGGAGAACTGAGGAGGGACCCTTCCCTGGACTCTCTGTAGGGTGACAAGAAAAAAGAAAAGTAAACATATAATACAGCTCTGAACCCTCCTCTAACCTGAGCCAACTTCATTGTCTCTGACACACCTACCCTCATTACCCCCAGTCACCCACCTCATTGAGGGTCTTCCTCTCTTGCAGTGTCCCTTCCACCCTTCCTTGCATAATTTTTGCAGAATGTTGGGAAGCAAAGGAGGGCCTCTGGTCAGGACAGATTTGCTTCGAGGTAAGTGCAAACCTCCCAACAGCCCTTAATATGGGTTATAGAAAGCTTCCCTGCGTTTGGCTGTCCCTGCTTGAGAAAGCTCATCAGCTGGGAAGAAGGCTGCCACACCTGTTGAGCTGGGAGTGGTCTGCGTGAGGCTGAGGTTCTCCTGACCAATCCGCGTGTCCCACGTCTGTAAACACACACTATCCTGTCTTCCTGTTTACCTGGTTGTATATAAGTGCACTGCAGATCCCAAGAAAATGGAGCTGGGTTGACTCTCTGATCCTCTTCCAGGGTGGTGTGTCTCCGTCGTGCTTACTCCCATCAGGGTGTAGCTGTTAAGTTGCCGGTGAAGGGATAGCGAGAGCAGAGATATGGAAGAAGAGAGAGGGAAAGTCAGAGACAGAGAGGGAGAGAGATACACACAGAGAGGGGGGGAGAAAGAGAAGGAGAGACAGAGAGAGGGAGAGAGAAGGAGAGAGAGGAGGGGGGAGAGAGAGAGACAGAGAGAGAGGGAGAGAGAGAAGGGGAGAATAGAGACAGGGAGAGAGAGAGAGAGACAGGGAAAGAGAGAGGGAGAGAGAAGAGAGAGACAGGGAGACAGAGAGAGAGAAGGAGGGAAGGAGAGAGGGAGGGAGGAAGGGGGGGGGAGAGAGATATGGAGAGAGATGGAGAGAGAGCCAGAAAGAGAGCTAGAGAGAGAGCCAGAGAGATGGAGAGGGAGAGAGAGAGAGATGGGAGGTGAGAGAGAGAGAGAGATGGAGAGAGAGAGAGAGAAGGAGGGAAGGAGTGAGGAGGAAGGGGGAGAGAGATATACAGAGACAGAGAGAGAGGAGAGATAGAGAGAAAGACAGAGAGAGAGGAGAGATGGAGAGAGAGACAGACAGATGCAGAGAGGAGATGAATAGAGAGAGAGATGGAGGGAGAGAGAGATGGATTGAGAGAGGAGAGAGAGAGAGAAGGGGAGAGAAACATGGGGCAGAGAAAGAGATGGAGAGATATGGATGGAGAGAGACAGAGATGGAGAGAGATGGGGCGAGAGAGAAACAGACATGGGGACAGAGGAGAGAGAGAGAGACATGGGGGCAGAGTGATATGGAGAGAGAGTTGAATGGAGAGAGAAGAGAGATGGAGAGAGAGAGAGAGAGAAGAAATGTTTATTATTATCACAAAATACCGTGCTGAAGTGTGAACAGCTAAGGCTTCCCCTGAAAAACTAAGCATTTGTTGAGTGGAAACTCTGTTTTGTCCTTCTCTTCCTCCCCCTCCCCCCTGTTCCCCCATGTCTCCTCGCCTCTGGAATTTCTGGGTGCCTTCCTGCCCCCCCCCCCAGGCCCCTTGCCCTCCCATCCACCGGCATGTGGATGAGTGTGTCTTCACTCCTCACCTCCCCGGGACAAACGCCTTTTCTGTTGGAAGAGGCAGGGCCTCTTGTGTGTCCTCCATGTCTCCCAAGTGCTTTCTGACCTTTTGCAGAAAGTCGGTTTTCTGCTCCTCTGATAGTTCTTGAAATGACCCCCCGTCAGACTGGCTTCTGTATCCTTTCCTGGATATTCACAGCCTTTGATCTTACTTGGAAAAACTCCACAATCATCAATCTGTTTGTACCACCAGGAAAACACCGGTCAGGAAAGCTTAGCCTGCAGAGCAAAGACCACCTCAAACATCAAGCTGTCTGAGGTTTGTTTCTCCCTTTTCACCGACTCCATCCAGGGCCTTCTTCCAGAGTCCCTATGAGCGTGGTGGACGGCTACTGAATGGTCACCACCTCGTCCATCTGGCCTCAGGGTCATGCATGATGATGTTCTCACGGTGCACAGATGCACTGAACAAATGGTTTCATTGAAAGCTGAGCCACAGACGGAGATTCAGCTTCCAAGGGTGGCGAGGGGCCCGGAAGTCCGGAAAGGGTAATGGAGAAGGATGAATGGAAATGAGAGTCACAGGGAGGAACAGGGAACGATGCTGTTTTCTTAGTAGGCGTTGAAATCAATACTGTAAAACAGATCAGGGATGAATGGTTGGATGAAAAATGACTCTGCTTCCTTTTTTTAAAATTTAATGATCGTTTACAGAGACTTTGGATTTCTATTGATTCATTGATGCACAGTTTACTTCACACCCAGTTGCCTTTTCTCTTTGAAAAGAGAAAAAAAAAATTCTTTCATTGTTATACAAGTCCCCCCTCCCGCCAGTCCAGTTTATTACACTGCTTTTACTCTGAACTCTTGTCATTAAAAAAAAAAAAAAGAAAGGAAAAGAAAAGAAAAAAGAAAAAAAAAACCAAGAAAAAAAAGAAAGGAATAAAAGGAAAAGAAAAAAGAAAAAAAACAAGAAGAAAACCCACACCAAACTAACCCCACCTAATCATATATAACTTATATTTTATTTCTAAAAATTTTTGAATTTTATTCTCTTTTGCGTGTGTACCATCAAATTTGAGTAACTCTGGGATTGCAGCGGAGCTTCTTGCAACTAGGCCACCAGAGCTCCCCTAATCATATATTAATTTTAAACAGTTTTCTCCCCTATCTGTTTCAATGAGTATACATTATTGAACCCATCTTTCTCAGTCTCCCCCCAACCCCGAGGTCAGTCCTGTTTTACAACAGAGGCACCATGCAGTATTTATCCTTTTGTGACTGAGATATATTACTCAGCATCATGTCGTCCAGGGTCACCCATTTTGAATAATATTGCATGAATTCCTTGTTTTTCAGTGCTGTATAATATTCCATTGTGTGACTAGACCACAGCTTCTCTATCCATTCGTTTGTGTATGGGCACTTGGGTTGTTTCCAACTCCTTGCTATTGTGAACAAAGCTGTGATGAAAATGCCTCCCCGCTGGACCCAGAAGCAACGTCAGGACAGATGGAAGAAAAGATGGAAGATGTCAATAGATTTCATCTCTCTGGGATCCACAACCGACACTCTTGGTACCTGAAGTTAGGACATCCAGAGACGCACCACATCAGGAAAGCCTGCTGTCTGTGACCTCCTTAAATTCTCAAAGAGCAATGTTGTCAGTTTGAAGACTAAGGTGCGCCTGGTTCAGGCTTTGGCTTACCAATCACTTTCTTTTTTAAATTTATTAATTTCAATGACAATTTACAGAGACTTTGGTTTTCCATGCATTCATTGTTGCACTTTTCTCACCTCCCAACCCTCCCCCCCAGTACGCTCCCCTCTTGGAAAAGTAAAAGAAAAATTCTTTCATTGCTTAACAATCCGTCCCCCCCGCCCAGGTCCACTCCACTACGCAGCCTTCACTCTGGACTCCTGTCATAACAAAAATACCTAACTACATATCCCTTTTACACAGTTTTCTGCCATTTTTCAATGCAGTCTACATGACTGAACCCATCTTTCTCAGTCTCCCCCCAACCCCGAGGTCAGTCCCATTTTACAACAGTGGCACCCTGGAGGACATTATGCTGAGTGAAGTATCTCAGTCACAAAAGGACAAATACTGCATGGTCACACTTTCTATGCCTCCGAGAGCTGGGCCATGACTGAGTTTGATGAAAAGAAGCATTCAAGCCTTTTATTTTATATTTCCTTTCCTTTCCTTTCCTTTCCTTTCCTTTCCTTTCCTTTCCTTTCCTTTCCTTTCCTTTCCTTCCCTTCCCTTCCCTTCCCTTCCCTTCCCTTCCCTTTCCTTTCCTTTCCTTTCCTTTCCTTTCCTTTTCTTTCCTTTATGTCAAGGTGCTGGAGGAGAAGATTGAATAGAACACAGTCTGTCAAGAGAATACACAGGTCTGTCTTGGAGGTGAAACCAGATTGCACTTTGGAAGCAAGAATTTTTTGACGTGTCTTC
>NW_006400240.1:585408-589751 GCF_000299155.1 Elephantulus edwardii | reverse complement strand
CCCTGCCCCCTGTCCACTCCCCACTCTGTCCACTCTCCACTCCCTGTCCCCTGTCCACTCCCCACTGTGTCCACTCCCTGTCCACTCCCCATCCTATCCACTCCCTGTCCCCTGTTCACTCCCCACTCTGTCCACTCCCTGTCCCCTGTCCACTCCCCACTCTGTCCACTCCCTGTCCCCTGTCCACTCCCCACTCTGTCCATTCCCTGTCCCCTGTCCACGCCCCATCCTGTCCACTCTCTGTCCCCTGTCCACTCCCCACTCTGTCCACCCCCTGTCCCCTGTCCACTCCCCACTCTGTCCACTCCCTGTCCCCTGACCCCTCCCCACCCTGCCCACTCTGTTCCCTGACCCCTCTCCACCTGCCCACTCCCTGTCCCCTGTCTGTCCACTCCACGCCCTGCCCACTCCCTGTCCCCTGACCACCTCCTCACCCTGCTCTTTCCTTGTCCTCTGCCCCCTCCTCGCCCTCTCCCCTCCTCACTCCTGTGTCCCCATTCTGCGCCCCACTCCTCCACTGCGCCCCCGCCCCCCTCGTTGGAATCGGGCCAGCACAACCAGGGCATCGTCCTGCTAATGAGCACGGTCCAGCGAGGTTGGCCCGTGTCCCCCAGCAGCGCGCACTGCCTGCCTGCCCGCCCTCGCGGCCCCGGCCTCCCCGCCAGGGAAGCAATTACAGCCGCCCGAGCTGACAGGCTCCGTGCGCTGCGTCTCCATCCCCGAGCGTTCTCCAGGCAAACAGCTCCGCTCGGCGCGCCGGGCTCTGCGCGCGCGAGGGCCGCGGCTCCACGGCTGCCGACGCGCCCACCCCTCGTCTCCAGAGCAGGTGACGGATGCGAACCGACACGCGCGACCTGTGAGCGCAGCGCCGGTCCCACCTTTCCAACTGGTGCGCCAGGGGCGGCGGAGTGACAGAGAGAGAGGAGAGGGCTCAGCGGGCAAGGGACGCGCGCGGCTGGGTGTGCCGGGGACACGTGGGCGCACTGGAGTCACAGCGTAGGATCTGAGCAGGCCAAGGGGCTCGGGAGCTAGAGGGGTTTTGGGGAGCACGAGGCTGTGATGGTTCAGGAGGACGCGTGGCAGGACCAGCTTCAGCTCAGGTGCGAGGCGAGGGCGCATTGGCAGAAGGCTCAGGGGGCGCGGCTGGGGGCGCAAGGCGGGGTCCACGTGACCGCCATAAGTGAGCTCAGAGCCGCGGGGTTCAGCTCACGCAGGGGACTGTGGATTCAGCGCGGAGCTCGCTAGATCACACGGGATGCGGTACTAAGGGGCTGAGGGCGACGCAGAACAGCAACCACTGAGCGTCCGGCCCAGCGAGGCCGCCACAGAGGGGCGCGCGCTGACAGCTGTTTCAAGGCGCAGGAGCGCGAGGAAGGGCGGCGGGTACAAACTCTGGGCACCCAGGTCGCCAATAGCGGATAGCACAGGGTCAGGGCTGCGTCAGGAGGGATCCGGGAGGCAAGTGGGAGGGGTGCGCCTCCAGATACAAGCCTAGCACACAAGGGCCCCTCTGCTCTGTGCGCCTCAGGCGCGTGGGTATCGGTGATCTTGGCGCCTTTGCGTCTTTTGTTTTTGTTTTTTTTTTTTACATTTTATTTTATTATTTTTTTGCTATTGTTGTTGTTAAGTGCCTTCGAGTTGCAGGCGACTCATAGCGACCCTATGAAGGAGAGTCCTCAACGCTTGGGTGCCTTTCATCCTCTCTCCGGGTTTCATAGGGTTTCCGGAGGCAAGCTGTTAATGGAAGAGGATGCCACTTCTCCTTCCAACTTTTTTACTATTATGTAATTTTATTTTTTTAATTAATTTTAATGAACATTTACAGAGATGTTGGATTTGCATTCATTCATTCATTGTTGCATTTTCCTCCCTGCCCATCCCCTCCCACCCAGTTTGCTCTTCTCTTTGAAAAGTAAAATTCCTTCATTGGTAGACAATCCACCCCTGCCCCCAGTGCACTCCACTATGCAGCCTTCATTCTGGACTCTTGTCATAACCATAATAACCAATCATATATAGCTTTGGACCTTTCTACCTCTTGCCGTCTTTAACTCCTTGATCCGTCTTTTATATTTGCGCCTCATCAAGTTGGATATGACTCATAGCTGACCCTTAAGTCGGTTTTTCAGAAAACCAAACCAAACCAGAAAACAGTGGTCTCAAGACCAAAGTGCACCTTGATCCAAACCATGGGCTTCTCAAGTGCTTGCTGTGAGTCTGTGACTTGAACCGCGACTAAGGTCGACAGGAGAATCAGTACCTTGGAGCTGTGGTGTTGGAAACAGAGTGTTGGCTATCCAGGACCTGCCCAAAGAACAAACAGATAGTTGTGGAGAAAGTGCAGCCCTCCTTGGAGGCAAGGATAGTAGAGCTTCCATTTCCCAGCCTTTTGGGCATGTGGTCAGGAGCGAGAAGTCCTTGGAGAAGGACATTAAAAGCTGGGAAAGGTGGAGGGTCAGTGCAAGAGAAGAGGCCTCTGGATGAGATGGATGGATGCAGAGACATTGGCCAGAGGGTGAGGCGTGTTGGAGATGGTGAGGTTGGCGCAATCGATCAAAGGTTTGTAGGCCACCGGATGGCACCTTCCATGAACAATAACAACAACAACAACAACAACAACAACAAAACCCAGCACAAGACAAGACGGCTTGTCTTTCTTCAGAAGGGCAGCCAGTGGATTCAACCTGCCTCCCTTTGGGTTGGCGACTGAACTCATTATCACGGAGCAAACAGAACTCCCTTACCCGCTTCTGTTCCCTCCTTCTATCTTCTTGTTGTTATGTGCTGTTGAGTGACCTGCAACTCATAGCAACTCTATGGACAACAGCCCTAAACCCTGCTCTCCTGTGCCAACCTCACTGTCTCTGACACACCTACCCCCATGACCCCAGTCATTGAATCAATCCATCTCATCGAGGTCTTCCCCTCCTGTGCTGTCCCTCCACCCTTCCAAGCATGATGTCTCTCTCTGAGGACCGGTCTCTCTTTACAACATGTCCAAAGTATGTCAGACGAAGCCCCAGAATCCTTGCCTCCAAGGAGCAGCCTGGTTTACCCCTCTCCAGGATGAATCTGTTTATTTTCCTAGCAGTTCATGGTACTCTCAATACTCTTCTCCAACACCACAGCTCAAAGGCATCAATTCTCCTTCTATCCTCCCTAGTCATTGCCCAGCTCTCTGACGCATAACAAGTGGTTGCAAATATCAAGGCCTTAATGCAGAGCAAGCCATGTTCATGGTTTGCTGAGGATTTCAGCCTGCACCCATGAAATGAAGCTTGACATTGTGACTTTGAATCCCATCAGTGGGGCTGCGGAGAGGGAGGAGTCTGGTGTCTGTGCCCATTAATAGGACAGCTGAGGGAACCAAGAGTTCATATTGCAAAGTGATTTTTTTTACAACCTGCACTGAATGGGGAAGGGTGGACACCTGTGAGCTTGGGGCAACAGCAGAGACCAAGGCGGTTCTGTGTCTGGGTGACCCCATCCTAATCCCTGCCTTGTCTGTGTGTGTGACAGAGGCAGTTTGTGGATGCCGGTGATGCCACTGATATTTTCAGTATCCGGTGTGTCACCCAGGAGGGGACAGGCATCAGCAGAGCTGATGGGTGAAGAGGAAGATGAGAAAGAAAGGACTGTCCGTTTAATGTTGGACACCCAGCTGAAAAAAAAAACCCAAAAAACCAACAACAACCCTACATACCATCACAGAGCTGTCTCCTGAGATATAAACCCTGCACGCCACACACTCCAAGGTGGACGGCACTTAGAAACTGACCCTGGTCACCACTAGCATCTATTTTCAGTCTCTTGCTGTGGTGCTGAAAGTTGGACCAAGAATAAGGAGGACGGAAGAATAGATGCCTTTGAGCTGGGGTGTTTGCGAAAAGCAACGAATCTCCCATGGATGGTCAAGAGAACCAACAGATCTGTCCTGGAGGAAGGTCAACCAGGTGCTCCTTGAAGGCCAGGTTGGGGAGACATGGTCTCAAATGTGGGCCTGTGGTCAGGAGGGGTCAGTCCTTGGAGAAAGATATCCTGCTTGGGGAAAGTGGAGGGTCAGAGAGAGAGAGGAAGACCTTCTGTGAGACAGATGGACAGACTGACCGTAGCCAGGACTGGAGCATGTCAGAGACGGTGAAAGATGTCAGAGGACAGGACAGGGCTCGAGTCTGTGGTTTATGGGGGTCACTATGAGTCATATTGGATTTGAGGGCTTATAACACCACCACCAACAACAACAAACTACATCCACAGAGTTCAACAACTGTGAAGGGATATCATGGTAAACACACACAATCAAATATATTTGGTTGGTGGCTATTTGCAGGAAACTATTGTCA
>NW_006400240.1:584517-585087 GCF_000299155.1 Elephantulus edwardii | reverse complement strand
TTCCCTCAACCCTGATGTTGGTCCCATTTTACAACAGTGGCCCTATGCATTATTTGTCCTTTTCTGACTGAGATATTTTACTCAGCATAATGTCCTCCAGGGTCACCCATTTTATATAATATTTCATGAGTTTCCCAGCAGCTTTGCAATGTTCTCCTGAGTCATCCTGAGCCTTGGGGGTGGGGTGGGGGGGAAGGATACAAATATCTTAGGCTACAGCCGAGAGATCAGCAGTTCAAATCCATCCACAGGTACCACGAAAGGAAAAAGCAGAGCATACGTTCCCAAAAACTTGCAGCCCAGCAAAGTCCACTCCCCGGAATTGTTGTTGGCATGCAGGAATGCTGAATGGGTGATTGAAAGTTAAAACCACACAGGGTCCATTGCTTTTCAACCCTTACCCATACAGCCAAGTACAAGAGGGATGTGTGTGTGTGTCTGTGTAAATAAAAACAGCATTTGTGTTTTGAACAGTGTTTTAATGAGTGGAAGACAATGACAGGAAGATGTCAGATGAAGACAGATGGAGTGAAATTGCCAGGTTCAATCCTATGTTTGTGGGTGTTTGCT
>NW_006400240.1:582631-583814 GCF_000299155.1 Elephantulus edwardii | reverse complement strand
TGAGGTCCCTCCGCCTCTCCAGAGCTGTCCTGTTGCCGTTGCTAGTGCGGCGGTCACCCGCTTCAGACGTGACAGCCCTGGTCGCCGGGGGTGACAAAGCAGCCTCACGCAGATGTCCACTTCATTTGAATCCTTGTCTTGGTGTTGAAGGGGAGGCTGGGGGCTGCTGGGGACCTGGGCTCCGGGAATGCGGTGATTACAGGTGTGGAGGGTGCAGGTGTGTGTGTGTGTGTGTGTGTGTGTATGTGTGTGTGTGTGTGCGCGCGCGCTGGACTGGTTACAGGTCATTAAAATGGAGAAGAAGGTGCAGGTGACACCATACAGGGAGGGGTCTGCTCTCTGCTGGGCATTGCAGGGTGGACAGGCAGGTAGAGGGGGTGGTCAGTGGTGTTGTAGGTGGCTGGACAGGACAGGGATAAAGGGAAGTCTCAAGGAAGGTGTGCAAAGTATGTCAATAAATTACACACACACACACACACACACACACGTAATAAATCACACACACTTGCAATAAATTACACACACACTCACTCACCACATACACACACATTTGCAGACTCATCTGCACACAGATACACCACACACATTGCATATATGCTCTGTACAGATGTCCCACACGCCCCCACACCATTCACACCCCACCTGCCCCAGATACATGTACAAATGGACAAATACACATTTGGAGGAAGACTATGGCATTTCCCTCAACGCCCCCCAAGCTGGATCCCTTCATAAGAAACTTGATAACATCTAAGCTGGTCACATCAGAGACCAGACCAGGCAATGGATCCTGCGAAGGGGTCTGAGCCTGGTCAAAATAGGGAAAACCTAACTTAATTAATATGCCAGATTCTGAGAAATACCATCTTAGTCCTCGCCAGGACTCCTATAAGGAGGACACCCCCCCCTAGACTGTATGCTTGCCATTTCTATCCTGTCCACATGCTGTGTGGCCAAGTCACTTGGCATCCCTCTCAGACCAAGCAATACAGGCCTGCTAGGTGTCTTGAGATTGTACACAGCTTTAGTTTGCTTGGCTCCATAGTCAACAGTCTTGGCACCAGCAGCCAGGAAATTAAAAAGGTGCAGTGCAATGGGAAAGTCTGCTGTTAGGGACCTCTCCAAAGTGCTGAAGAGCAATGGTGTCTCTTTGGAGACTAAGGTGCGTCTGATACAGGCTATG
>NW_006400240.1:575892-581087 GCF_000299155.1 Elephantulus edwardii | reverse complement strand
GAGCACAGGATGCAGGTGAACACAGAGCACAGGTGAGCACCAGGATGCAGGTGAACAGATCACAGTGAGCACAAGGTGCTGGGGAGCACAGGATATGGGTGAACATAGAGGCGGTGAGTGCAGGATGCAGGTGAGACAGAGCACAGGTGAGGACAGGACACAGGTGAGTACTGGATGCAGGTGAGCAGAGTGTGGAGATAAACACACAGCACAGAAGAGCACAGCCCTCAGAGCGCAGGTGACTGCAGGGCACAGGTGTGGACAGATTGCACGTGAGCACAGAGCCCGGCGGAGCACAGATTGCAGGTGAGCACAGGGCACAGCTGAGCGGTTTGGAGGTGAGCACAGCCCCCAGGTGAGGATACCCCTATAGGTGGGCCCAGTGCACAGGTGAGCACAGCCCCCAGGTGAGCACAGGTACAGTTCCTCAGGTCACGCCCCCTGTGGACAGAGAAGCCCTGAACCCCTCAACAGGCTTGACAGCCCCTGAGTCGTCTTCTCCCTGACGCCAAGTGTTTTGATGAATGGCGCTTTGCTGCCTAATTTATTACTGTAATTATTGTGATAATTTCGAGAAGATAAATTGAAATCTATTAGAATTTCATGTAAAAAGCTGTAATTAGTCTGCCGGAGAGAGGAGGACGCGGCCGCCGAACACCCATTAAGCCGATTACCGCTTTGACGAGGAGGCGGAGAGCACCCCAAAGTCTGAACGGTAGTCTTCCCCCCACCCTCCTCCTCCTCCCGGCTTCTGCCCCCTCCTCGGCTCCCTTCCCGG
The DNA here is from genome assembly GCF_000299155.1 of Elephantulus edwardii. NCBI lineage: Eukaryota > Metazoa > Chordata > Mammalia > Macroscelidea > Macroscelididae > Elephantulus > Elephantulus edwardii. The sequence goes on along the minus strand of NW_006400240.1, from coordinate 580,309 downwards.
AGTGCAGATGATTCATGTGGGACCTCCTCCCATTAACTCAATAAACACGCCAGGACCGGGGGTGTGTGGGGGGGACGCAAGGAGGGACCCTCCATCACCACACTCAACGAGGCTGAGCGCGCCGGGGAAGGGGGGACCCCAGAGGAATGGGTTCTGGCAACTCAATTAGCATGCAAACAATAAGTGGGACTGTGTATGTGTGCATGTCTCTGTGTGATTACAGCACACATTGGATTTGCAGAGAGAGAGAGAAAGGGAGAGAGAGACAGACACACACACAGAGAAACAGAGAGAGACAGAAAGACACTCAGAGAAAGAGACAGAGAGAGAGGGAGGGAGAGAGAGACACACAGAGAAACAGAGAGATAGACAGAGAGACAGAAAGACACTCAGAGAAAGAGACAGAGAGAGAGAGAGGGAGAGAGAGGAAGAGAGACACACAGAGAAACAGAGAGAGACAGAAACAGAGAGGGAGACAGAAAGACACTCAAAGAAAGAGACAGAGAGAGAAGGACAGAGGGAGAGAGAGACAGACACACATACCGAGAAACAGAGACAGAGAAACAGAGAGAGAGAGAGAGACAGAGAGACACTCCAAGAAAGACAGAAAGAAAGGGGGAGGGAGAGAGAGAGAGACAGACATACACACACACACAGAGAAACAGAGACAGAGAAACACACTCAGAGAGAGAGACAGATAGAGAGACAGAAAGACACTCAGAGAAAGAGACAGAGAGAGAGAGGGAGGGAAGGACATACAGACACACAGAGAGAAACAGACAGAGAGAGACAGACAGAGAGACAGTAAGACACTCAGAGAAAGAGACAGAGAGAGAGAGAAAGGGAGACACACACACACACACACAGAAACAGAGAGAGAGACAGAAACAGAGAGATAGAGACAGAAAGACACTCAGAGAAAGAGACACAGAGAGAGAGGGAGGGATGGAGAGACACACAAAGAGAAACACACACAGAGAGAGAGACAGACAGAGAGACAGAAAGACACTCAGAGAAAGAGACAGAGAGAGAGAGGGAGGGAGACACACACACACACACACACACACACACAGAGAGAAAGACAGAGAAGGAGAGAGATAGACACACACACAGAGATGGAGAGACACACAGAGAGAGACAGGAGAGAGGGAGGGAGAGAGAGACAGAGAGTGAGAGACAGAGAGAGGAGAAAGGGAGAGAGACAGACAAAGACAGAGATAGAGGAGAGACAGAGAGACAGACAGGGATAGAGAGTGAGAGACAGAGATAGAGACAGAGGGGAGAGAGACTCACAGAGACAGAAAGAGAAAGACAGAGTGAGAGATATAAAGAGTGAGAGGAGAGAGACAGAAAAGAGAGACACAGAGAAAGTCAGATCATGAGAGACACACAGTGAAAGGAGTGAAAGATACAGAGACAGAAAGACAAAGAAAATGAGAGAGAGAGAAGGGGAGGGGAGGGGAAACAGGGAGACAGAGACAGAGAAAGAGAAACACACACACACACACACACACACACAGGAGGAGAGAAAGAGTTACAGAAAGAGGAGGAGAGATAAACAGAGAACAAGAGAGACAGGGACAGAAGAGGAGAGACATAAAGAGAGACCACAGAGAGAGAGATGACGGGGAGAGAGAGAGGGAAAGAGAGAGAGATAGAGATATGGAGAGAGAGACAGAGATACAGAGACAAAAAGAGAGAAAGAGACAAGGAGAGACAGAGATGGAGAGAGAGGGATGGAGAGACAGAGAAAGACAGAGATTTTATATATATATATAGAGAGAGAGAGAGAGATAGAGAGAGAGACAGAGACAGAGAGACACAGACAAAGAGAGAGACAGAGACAGAGATGGGAAAGAGAGACAGACAGAGACACAGAGAGAAATAGCAACACAGAGAGACAGGGGGGAGAGAGAAAGGAGATGGACAGAAGGAAGGGGGCCCGAGAGTGGACATGCAAACAGGCACATGGATGTGCTGGTCCTCACACCCTGTGCACCCCCAGCGTCTCCCAGCTGCCCAGAAGCCCATCATCGGGGGGGGGCATGAAAACCCAGCTCTGTCCAAGGAAGAGAAGAAGGAGCAGGTGGTCAGCCTGCCCGGCCAGTCAGGGTCACATCCATTCAGTGATGGCCCCATGGTGTCATCTACGTCAGGTGGCCGGGGTGTCACTTGTGCAAGGGGGTGGGTGGTCAGGACAGGCTGCTGTGTTTGAGGGGTGCGAGACAGGGGCCCATCTCCAGAGACCCCTCTGTCACCCCCCTCCTCAATCCCTGTCCCATTTCCTCTGATGCCCACAAAGTGTGCGTCTGGGTGCTTCTGTGTGTGCTGGGCCTGTTTGCAAATTGAGATCGGTGTGCCCAGCCTCTGCTCGGTTTTGATCACCCCGTTTTCTGCCAGCGTCAGCGCTTCTGGATTTTAATTGACTCACTGTGGGGGGGGTGAGGGGTGGCGATGGGGAGGGACTCAGCCTCTCTCTGCCAGCAGCTGTTGACAAGATGACAGTGACCAGCAAAACAGGCCTGCTCCGGGGTCAAGACCCAGCTGTCCAACTCCCTCCGTGTGTCTCGGATGGGAGAAGAAATGATGTCGGGAATTGGGGTCCCCTGGAATCGTTCTCTTGTCTCCTTTTTTGGGGGGAGAAGAAATGATACTGGAAAGTGGGGCCCCCTGGATTCATTCTCTTCCTTTTTGGGGAGAAAAAGTGACACTGAGAAGGGGGTGTCCTGGAATCATTCTCTTCTTTTTTGGGGGAGAAGAAATGATTCTGGGAAGTGGGGTCCCCTGGAATCATTCTCTTCTTTTTTGGAAGAAGCAATGATACTGGAAAGTGGGGTCCCCTGGATTAATTATCTTCCTTTTTGGGGAGAAAAGTGACACTGAGAAGGGGGGCCCCCTGGAATCATTCTCTTCTTTTTTGGGGAGAAGAAATGATGCTGGTAAGTGGGGTTCCCTGGAATCATTCTCTTCTTTTTTGGGCGATAAGAAATGATTCCGGGAAGTGGGGTCCCCTGGAATAATTTCCTTGTCTCCTTTTTTGGGGGTAGAAAAAAAATGATACTGGGAATTGGGGCCCCCTGGAATCATTCTCTTGTGTTCTTTTTTGTGGGGAGAAGAATTGAAGCTGAGAAGTGGGGGTCTCCTGCAATCATTCTCTCCTTTTTTCCTTCAGGGTGTGCTGGGGTAAAGTCTCAGAGCCGTGGTGCGATGCTTAAGTGTGTCAGGCTGCTCTCTGAAAGGTACATGGTTTTGAATCCATCACCTACTCTGAGTGCGTGATGTATTCTAATATATACACATGCACATATAGTTATTGTTATTAGGGTCTGTCAAGTCGAGTAGGACTCGTAGCAAGCCTCCAAACATCCAACATGAGTCCTGCTTCATCTCACACCATCCTCATCTTCGGAGACTCACTCCAGTCCTTTGCTGACGTTGCTGTGTCCATCCATTCCATGCAGGGACCTTACTTTCCTTTGCTGACCCCTCATTTACACAGACACTACCATATATCCATGGCCACATTACAGACACGCACGTCATCTGATGTTACACAGATACATATTACTGTGTGCTTATCTGATACAGTATACACATATGCTGTAATATATGTGTAAACTGTTACATTTATACATGTTACAAAGTATACATGAACGTACTGCATTGCACACAAATTACTAAATGCTTTTGTTCTTTTTGTTATGTGTATCCAGCCAACGTAGACTCATAGTGACCCTATACACAACAGCTCTGAACACTACCCTTTCCTGAGCTAGTCTGTTAATGACACACCTACCTTCATTACAATGTTGTTGCTATGTGCCTTTGCATTACCTGCAACTCATAGCAACCCAAGCACAATACTTATGACCCCTGTCCTGTCCGGAGCCAATCTCACCGTCTCTGACATACCCACCCCCATGACCCCAGTCACTGAGTCAATCCATCTCATCTGGGATCTTCCTCTCCTGCGCCGTCCCTCCACCCTCCCAAGCATGATGTCTCCTCTCCGAGGACTAGTCCCTCCTTGCAACATGTCCAAAGTCTGTCAGACGCAGCTTCAGAATCCTTGCCTCCAAGGAGCAGCCTGATTTCAACCTCTCCAGGGTGAACCTGTTTGTTTTCCTAGCAGCCCATGGTCTATTCAATACTATTCTCCAGCACCACAGCTCAAAGGTTTCTGTTTCTCCTTCCATCCTCCCTAGTCATTGCCCAGCTCCCTGATGGATGTGTAGAAAAGTCACTGTGAAGACCGTGACCTGCATCAGGCTCACCTTAGTCTCTACAGTGACATCCTTGCTCTCAAGTGCTCTGCAGATGTCTCTGACAGAGGATTTATTGGAATCTGAAGTGGAGTGAAGGGAAAATAAAACGAATGCTGGAAAACGGTTGACATTCGTGGGGAGAAAAGTGCAAA
>NW_006400240.1:573853-575443 GCF_000299155.1 Elephantulus edwardii | reverse complement strand
AGAAATCAAGGGGGCAAAAAAGCCTATTGAAAGGATACCATTAAAAAAAAAAAGATAAAGAAATAAAAGGCAATTAAACGGAGACCAGTTCTAGAGGTCTAGCAAGCCTACCTGTCATGGCCCAAACCAGAGCACCGTGTGGAGTCCAGAACTACAGATTCTGTAGACTACAATAAAGATGGAATCTCAACCTCAAGAAGACCAAGATGTTCACCATGGAACCAGCAAGAAAGCAGGAAATCAAAATATGTGTTGCACGGGAGAAATCTGCCTTGTAGGGGACCTCTCTGGAGTGCTGAAGGGAGACAGATTTAAAACTTGCCAGAGCTTGACCCAGGATACCACTCATGGAGTCCCAGGTGTCAAGTGTCCAGCTCTCTCCAGGTCCACCTACCTGATGCCTTTCAGTGCCTTCAAACAGCAAGCGTCCAACACTCCATATTCCACACCTACAAATGCTCCACCCTGTGGGCTTAAAGCTATCATTTACAGCCCTGTATATTTTAATCTTTGCATCTCTGACTGACCTACACCAGCAGCCCATGGTATATTCAACATCCCATCCAACCCCACATCTCAAAGGCGTCCATTCTCCTTCTATCCTGCATACAGATTCCAACCCTGCAAAGCTCATGCTTAGATCTGTAATCCTATATCTCCCAGCAGCATAGATTTTAAATCTCTGGTCGATATACAGCAGATGGATAGATTTCATGCCCATGGATACAGCCCTCTATGTGGCCCTGGACCTTGTGGTCTCACCAAAGCTCCTTTGAGACTCCCCCACTTTGCCTCCAGCCTTGTCTCTTGGGAGCAAAACACCCCTTTGTCATTTGTGTTGGTTTCTGGAAGCCCATTGCCGTCTCCCAGGGTCCCCGAGGCTCGTGCATCCAGCGAGCTTGGCAGCATCCCGAGTCCCCATCATTCTCTCTCACCCACTGGGCCCCCCTCTCTGGAATGCCAGATAGCTCCCAGCGCCCCGGGAACAGCCTGGGGTGACCCACCACCCCTAGAGGCAAAATTCAAATGGCTTCCCTCAGAGACATTCAGCAGAGGCACAGACACACTTTCCGATGGTAGAGGAAAGGAACATTTAGCAAAAAAACAAGGAGAAGTAGAAAAAAAATTAAAAGGAATAAGGGTGTGAAAAAGCCTAGTACACCCACAGAAAGGAAACGTCTCACACAGAAGGGAAAAAAAATGATATTCCAGAGATCGTTGGCTCTTGGGTGAAATTCTGACAGTTCTTGTAAAAAAAACCCTGAGTGAATAAAAGGTCCACATTTTGCTTTTCATTGCATTGTGGAAAATAGAAAGAGAGAGGAAGGAGAGACTAGAAGAATGTGCATTTTTCAAGCCAGAAAAAAAGGAGGTAAGGAAGGAAGAGGAAGGTTGGTTATGTGACCGAGAGGCGGCTGGACGTGAGGGGTCAGCTCAGGCCATCATCCGCAGTGACCATGTGGCATACACACTCAAAAATGTGTCAAATGACTAATTTTTTAAATTTTTAAAATATTTTATTTATTTTTCATTTCAATGAACATCTACAGAGATTTTGGAATTCCATTCATTCATTGTTACACTTTTCTC
>NW_006400240.1:572142-573612 GCF_000299155.1 Elephantulus edwardii | reverse complement strand
CAAATCCACCAGATGCTCTGCTGGAGAAGGAGGGACAATCTCCTCCTGTACCAGTCAGATCGGATTGGATGGTACACACAAAATATGATGAGATAAAAAAAAATTTTAAATAAAGAAAGGGATAAAAAAGATAAATGGAAAAGGAAAAAAAGAGTATTTTAAAGGAACTTGGGTCATGTCTGTGAGCTGTATGTTTTATGTGGGTAAAAGGCAGGACTTGGGAATGCTGGCAGGCCCAGGAATCCTTAACCACAAGCTGATGTTGATTCTCAGCCCTCCCAGGGCTACTGGAGAATGTGACCCAGTTTCATCCATTCTCCTCAAGTCAACCGTGACTCACCAGAGCTCCCCAGCATGTGGGTGTGGGTTGTGTGAGATGAGGAGGCTTCCAGAGGGATTGGAGGCTGCAGAGAGGACAGTTCCTGAGTTTTCCCGGACCTGGATGGTCTCCCTGGACACAGCTGGGGGTGTCCAGATGCTCTGAACACCGGGGACACGGGAAGTCTTGCAGAATTCACTCCAGAGAAAAGGGTTGGGGGTTGGTTTGCCTTGAGAACAGATCTGAGTCCTGTCCCGTCCTCACTTTCTCTGACATGTTCCAGTCCACAGCTGCGGTCACTCTGTCCACCTATCTCATGGTCTTCCATGGGTGGTCTTCCTCCCTCTCTCTCTCTGACCCTCAAACTTACCCAACAAGATGTCCTTCTCCAAGGACTTTCCCCTCCTGAGCACAGACCCCAAAGGATGTAATCAAGTCTCACCATCCTGGCTTCCAACGGGGACCCTGGTTGCATTTCCTCCAGGACAGACTTGTGTATTCTCCTGGCCATCTGTGAGATGGTCAGGGCTCTTCTTCTTCAACACCACAGCTCAAAGGCATCCGTTCGTCTGTCCTCCTAAGTCATGGCCCAACTTTCAGATGCATCAAAAGGGATTGGAGAGACTGTAGCTCAGATCAGGTACACCTCAGTCTTTACGCTGACATTGTTGCTCTCCAGCACCTGGAGGAGAGGTCCTTGATAGCAGATTTTCCTGAGACAGCACATCCTTTGAAGGTTGAGTGAGTGAACAAACTCAGTCACAAAAGGACAGATAGATCACACTTACACACCTAGGCTGTTTTGTGAGTGGAACAGGTAAGGAGAACAGGTAATGAAGCAATGGATGTTTACCGCAGTCCTGGAGAAGGTGAGTCAACGGGCCATCTCTGTCTTCTGTTTTCTTGGGGACAATCACCACGGGGGTTCAAGACCACTCTCTCCCAGGAGGACAGGAATTCAATGAGTTCCATCAGCAAAGGTCTCCTTTCCAGACAGAATCCCACTCACTGGCATTGGTTGAGAAGGTTTTGGACGTCAACACGCAAGGTGTGAAGGACGCCCTTTGAGGCTAGAGCGTTTCTCAGTCATGCTGAAATATTTAAACATTGGAGAGGGAGAGGGAAAGGGAGAGGGAGGGAGAGAGGGAGAG
>NW_006400240.1:569426-571462 GCF_000299155.1 Elephantulus edwardii | reverse complement strand
AAAGAAAGAAAGAAAGAAAGAAAGAAAGAAAGAAAGAAAGAAAGAAAGAAAGAAAGAAAGAAAGAAAGAAAGAAAGAAAGAAGAAAGAGATGAAGAGAGACAGGGAAAGAGAGAGAGAGACAGAGAGAAAGAGAGAGGAGAGGGGGAGACAAAGAGAGAGAGAGAGACAGGGAGAGCGAAAGGAGAGGAGAGAGAGACAGGGAGAGAGGGAGAGGAGAGAGAAGGGAGACAGAGACAGACAGAGAGAGAGAGAGACAGGGAGAGAGGGAGAAGAGAAGAGAAGAGGAGAGGAGAGGAGAGAGAGAAGGAGGGAGGGAGGGAGGGAGAGAGAGGAGAGAGGAGAGAGACACACAGAGAGAGAGAGAGAATGGTAACGGAAAAATGATTTAAACCAGCACTTCCTCATGCCATGTGTTTGCAAATATTTCCCGCATCCTGTTGTTTGCTGGGTGATGTGTCAGGAACTCGGGTGGAGGGGGGGCCAGGACAAGGCCCAGGTGTCGTGGGACATGGAAGATTCCTCTTTGTAAAACATGCATGCTGCTCCATTACCAAGAAAGACTGGCAGTTCTCAGTTCTCCTTGTGGTCAGTCAGCCCGTGAGGAACCTGTGAGTGACCATAGCACTTTGTTTGACACAGAGCCTTGCAGGAGTGTGACCTGTATTTCACACATCACCGGGACCACCTCCCTGGTGGACAGATATTGACACAACTTGGACGTGAATGTGACGAGAGAGATTGGATGTTCTGTGGTCAATGCATTGCAAGCCTGGCCTCTTACAAAGGTCATTCTGAACAACCGTGGTCTGTACGTGAGAAGTGATGGCTAGCTGACCCTTCCACAGGGTCCTCTGTCCATCGCAGGGGACAGAGGAGACAGACCACCTCTCTCTCTCTAGGAGTTGTCACCGGATCCAGGTCAATGGCTTTTCGTGTGTGTGTATGTGTGTGTATAATATAAGTGATACTTTTCTTCAAAAGGTCTACACACAACTCCAGACTTTTCCCTCCTAAGTAAAACCAGGTGGACACCCCGTATCTTTGCAAAAAACCCCACCACCCCCTTGAACGACAGCCACGAAGCCTTGGTGTCAATTATTTTCGGCTGTGTTTCTTTTTCCCCTTTATTAGTTACGATTTTTCTACAAGTTTCCCCGACCTCATAGCGAATGAATAACAGAACCCCATCTGAATTCAGGAGGTTTTTCTTAAAAAAAATCTCAACATTCCAATCTGTAATTACAGTTCTTTCATTTCATTTCCTTACGACGTCGGGGGGGTGGGGGAGAGAAAAGAGATGTAGGGAAGGAATATGTGTGTGTGTGTGTGTGTGTGTGTGTGTGTGTGTCTGTGTACTTAATATAAAACCACATACTTGCAACGTTAAGGACCGGCATAATTAAAACATGTTTCAGGTTACAGACTTTTGTGGAATTCATATTCCCACCCCACCCCCACCCCTGTGCCTGGCCTCCTGGCAAAATTTTAACTAAAATTGAGCCCAAGAGAGTGTGTTTAATCCCAACCTCTCTTTCAACTCTGAGCTCTGGCTGCAGTAACAGAGACTATAGATTCCAGGAAAATAGGAGTTCAAATCCACCACGTGGACTGAATTGGTACAAGGAGAGGATGCTAGCCATTTTTTGTTCAAGTGGCTGAAGAAAGGACCCCCCTGGTTGGAATATTTTCGAATGACTTAACAGGGCATCATCACAAGGTCAGGGGTTTGAACCCACCACCCACTCTGAGGGAGAAAGCACAGGTCCATCTGCTTCTGTAAAGATTCACACCCTCCGAGACCCCATGGGGCAGCTCTGCTCTGTGATACAAGGTCGCTGGAGGTCAGACACAATTGAATCCCAGCTGGTGACACTCACGCCTGGTCCACTCTAGGTGAGACCTGCCTTCCCTCCACACTGTGTGTGTGCACAGTGACACACAGAGGCTACTAGAGAGATACTATGTATCTAGACTCTCAGGAGAGGCTACTAGAGAGATACTATGTATCTAGACTCTCAGGAGAGGCTACTAGAGA
>NW_006400240.1:565639-568971 GCF_000299155.1 Elephantulus edwardii | reverse complement strand
ACACACACACACACACACACACACACACACACACACACACACTTTCTTATATACAAGACACAGACATGAAGCCAGATATCCTATCTGAAAAGCTATAAAATTACAAGAAGGGAGATTTGTTACATAGTTACTTCCAAAAAAAACAATGCAATATCAGTGAGCTCAGGGTCAAAATGACATTTTCACAGTTCAGAATATCAAGATGTTTCAGAACCACATTAAAAATTTTTTTTTTAAAAAAGGATGTTTCCTCTGGCTAATCACTATTCAAATCAGTTTCTTGAGAAAGAGAGAGGGAGAGAAAAGGGGAAAATATGTAAAAAAATATAATATGTAAATAAAGAAACGGAGGCGACGTCTATACTCTGTGATGTTGGGAGCTGAGAGTCTTGGCCGTGCCTGGAGGGGTGTTGTTGATGGTAATGGGTGTTTGGGGAAAAAGTGAGCAATTAGCCAATTATCAGAGAGATACCCGGAGATATAAATAATAAAAAAAATTTACATAGTTGCCTTTGCAGTTTGCAAAGTTAATAAGGAGAAAGGGCTTGTCAGAGCCAGTGAAGCAACTCTGATACATAATAACAAGAAATGTTACAAAGTATCAGTGTCCCCCCATTCCACCCCAGTGGGCTGTGGTTTTTAAGGACACCTATGGGAAAGATGTGTAATGGCTTAAGCTGCCAAGCCAAAGGTTGGTGGTTTGAGTCCCTTGGCCGCTCCAAAGAAAGAAAGATGTGTTATCTCTTTTGAGAAATTGTTCCAGCTTCAGAAATTGTAGGGAGACACACTCTGAGGCAAAACCTGGATAGTAGTGTTTTATTTTCAATTTTTTTTCCTTTTAAAGCATCAGTCATAATGTTTACCTTGTTCTGACACACTCTAGCCATGGTGGTTGGTCACTCTGTCCATGCATCTCATGGGGGTGTCTTCCACTCTGTCTCTGACCCTCCACCTTTCTGAGAGTATGATGTCCTTCTCCAAGGACTGACCCCTGATGACTACAGGCCCCAAAGGATGGGAGATCAAGTCTTCCCAAGAGAACCCTGGTTGCATTTCCTTCAAGATAGATCCGTCTATTCTTGTGGATACACGAGACATTCAATTCTCAAAGGCTGTCACCCTTCTTATATGTTCCTCAGTCATGGTACACCTTTCAGCAGCTTAAGAAGCAATAAAAAAGATGATGATTTGGATCAGGTGCACTTGCATCTTTAAACTCACACCTTTGTGCTTTAAAAATAGTCACACTAACAAGGAGTTGGAAACAACCTAAGTGCCCATCCACAAACAAATGGGTAGAGAAGCTGTGGTCTATTCACACCATGGAATACTACGCTGCCTTGAAAAACAAGGAACTCATGCAATATTATTCAAAAGGGGTGACCCTGGAGGACATGATGCTGAGTGAAATATCTCAGTCACAAAGGGACAAATGCTATATGGTGCCACTGTTGTAGAATGAGGCTGACATCGGGGTGGGGGTAAGACTGTGAAAAACTGGATAAATTATGTTGACTACATTGAAGTCTATGAGGGTGAGAATAGTTTAAAAGTATTATATTTTAGGACATTATGTTTATCATAAGAGTCCAGAATGAGAGGTGCAAAGTGGAGTATATTTGGGATGGGGGTGGAGTTGGGGGGTGTGCGGGGGGGATTGTGTACCAATGAAGGAGTTTTTCTTTTGCTTTTCAAGGAGAGTAGTGAACGGGGTGTAGGGGTGGGATGGGCAGAGAGAAAAGTGCAACAATGAATGAATGGAATTGCAAAATCTCTGTAGATGTTCATAGAAATAAAATAAAAATAGTTAAAAATTTTAAAAAAATATTCTTTTTTTTTTTCACTTTAACACCCTCCACGGTGCCTGACAACAAATCCATACAGCCTGCAGTAAATCTAGTAAATAGAAAATATAAAAATATTCTTTTTTAAAAGTACTGGTTTGCTTACAAAATTTATATGCACAGTGTGTCACATTTTCCCTTCATTCATTCATCTTGTGTTTTACACGCTCTTTTCCAAGCCTTATGTGTTAGAAAATCAATCCCCACTGGCCTTTACCCTTCATGACCCTGTCTTTTCAAGTCCCGGCCGGATCCTTCCAATTTCCTTTAACCCATCTTTTCTCCACCCACGAAATTATTCAACCCTGTGGTTTCACCCTTACCCATCCTTACTCCTGTGCTTGCAGATTTTACCAGTGCAATACATCATTTTTATTCACTTTCTTTCTCTCTTTTTAGTTTTTTTATTTTTGTAAATAATTTTATTGAACATTTACAGAGATTTTGGATTTCTATTCTCTTTCTCTCTTTTAAAAAAAATTCATTTATTTTGCACAGTTTCTTCCCTTTCTCCTCCTCCCAGCCCTTTTGCTATGCACCTCTTCTCTGGACTGTTGTCATACAAATAATGTGTAAATACTGCATTTTTTTCTTTTTTCACTTCTATTTTTAAAATTTTTCCCTTTTTCTCTAAATCCTGCGTTCTTTCCTCCCTTTTTTACTTCTATTTTTAAATATTATTTCTCTTTTCCCCTAAATCCTGCATTCTTTTTTACTTTTTTAACTTCTATTTTTTAATATTTTTCTTTTCCTCTAAATCCTGCAATCTTTATCCTTTTTTACTTCTATTTTTAATATTTTTCTCTAAATCCTGCATTCTTCCCCCTTTTTACTTCTATTTTTTAATATTATTTCTCTTTTTCTCTAAATCCTGCATTCTTTTTTCCTTTTTTACTTCCATTTTTTAATTTTTTTCTCTTTTTCTCTAAATCCTGCATTCATTTCCCCCCTTTTTCTACTTCTATTTTTAAGTATTTTTTCTTTTTCTCTAAGTCCTGCATTCTTTTTAAACAGTCCTTTCCTTCACCTGCTCCAATGCAGTGTGTATTCTCTATCCCTCTTTTCCTGTTCTTTTCCCAGCTCCATGTCACCTGCCTTCGAAGCTCAAGGGATCTTCTCCCAGCATCCCACCCACCAAGGTTTCTCTGTGATCCATACAGTTTTCTTTTAGAAGCAGATGGCCAGTCCTGCTTCTTTGCCTGGAAGCTCTGTTGAAACTTGTCTACCGTGGGTGATTATGTTAATATTTGATGTTGTAATGACACAGCTCCCAACATCATGTGGACTTGTTAGCCACCACAGAAGGGCCAATGGATGGATGCAGGGTGGACTGCATCTGTAGGAATTATTGTTGTTATTATGTGCCATTGAGTCACCTGCGACTTATAGCGACCCTATATACAACATCCCTAAACCCTGCTCTATGCTGTGCCAATAGCACTGTCTCCAACACACCCATCCCGATTACCCCAGTCACTGAATCAATCC
>NW_006400240.1:564383-565284 GCF_000299155.1 Elephantulus edwardii | reverse complement strand
AAAGCTGTGAACAATCTCAATCTCTTCACCATCCATCCTGATGCTGCCAGTTGGCCCAGTGGTGAGAATCTTTGTCGAAAACTTTTCTGGGATTGCATGCAATCAATTATACACATCTTGTGTCCTACTTTGTGTTTTAGACAATCATTCATATACATTATTTCATTCACGTATATTGTGTTTGATACAATATCCATATACATTGTACCTTTTCTCTTTGAAAATGTATTCATTATTACACATTTTCTCCCCCTCCCTTCAGCCTCCACACCCCTTCCTTGTTCCAAACTGTTCTCTTACATATAATGTATAATAGTATATTCCTTTTAAGCTGATCTTCCCCTCCTCTGGTTCCAATGGGGAAGGGGTAGATAGATATTGAACACAGCCTTGGAACAACATCTTTCTTTGGAATTTCAGGACACACTATTTCATGGAGTGTGAATTTGTTCAGGAAAACCAGGTAAACTCCTTTTACAAGAAAGTATGTATGTCCTAGTGACATTTCTGCAAGGGTCTAATATATTTTTCTTGATATGCCATTCCCTTTATTTATTTTTTTTTAAATATTAATTTCAATGAAAATTTACCGAGACTTTGGGTTTCCATTTATTCGCTGTTGCCCTTTGGCCATAGAAGTTTTAACTTCTCAAACACAACATGACACTCTCTGTTCACCCCTAAAGGCAGGGTTTTTTTTGCATGTTTTTTTCCCTGTGACTGGGGTAACCACAGTCTCCTGGGGCCTGAAAGCTCACGCATCATGCTCTGAGCCACCCACACCCTGCTTTTGAAAACAGACCCAAGTTCTGTGTCCCATAAACAGTGTATTTCACACACACACACACACACACACACACACACACACACCCCCCTCCCATCCACTAGATGGATGCTGTTA
>NW_006400240.1:558249-563966 GCF_000299155.1 Elephantulus edwardii | reverse complement strand
CCTTCTGGAATATGGATGGACAGAGTGACCGGCGCCATGGCCTGGAATGTGTCAGAGAAAGAGAGGTCAGAGCAGGACAGGACAGGGGTCAGATCTGCTCTTTATAGAGTTGTCATGAGTCATACTTAAATTGAAAGCATCTAACAGCTTCAAGAACAATCTCCTTACAATATAACCCTGGGCATGTGGGATTTTGAGACAATGTTTCCAAGACACACTGCTGGGATTTTATGAGCATTTTAACACCCTCTCCTCTGCCACTTACACAACTCTTCCTTCAAAACAACCCCAGATCGGTCTTATTTTTGTTGTACTTCCCAGACACAGCCTGGGATTTTTGTATGTTGGTTAGTTGTTTGTTTTTTTTTCCTGGCAAATTAGCAGCCTGACATGGAACAAGTCACTGTGAGACATTTTCCCAATAGCACGTACTCACCTATGCATTGGAAGTAACTTGACACTAATTGAAAAATTTGCTCATTTAATTTAATTATCACTGAGTTGATACAGACTCATCCAGGGACCCTGTGGGACAAAGCAGAGCTGCCCCATGTGGTTTCTGAGGCTGTGAATCTCGACAGAGAGGCTGCTGGGTTCAAACCCCTGACCTTGTGGTGACAGCTGAGTGTGTCTCCCCTGTGCCAGCAGGGCTCCTGAAAGTGATTGCAAAGACCATGGCCTGTATCAGGCACACCTTAGTCTCCAGAGACACACTGTTGCTCTTCAGTACTTTAGAGAGGTCCGTAACAGACTTTCCCATTGCAGTACATCTTTTAATTTTCTGGATAGAATAAAAATAAACAAAAATGAAAAAACTGACTTGTGATACCCTGTTCACACAATTGTTGCTCCTAGACTATCCCAGCCAGAAGTAAAAAGGGCATTTTGTGGAAGCCCAGGAGGGCTTCCAGGAGGACTACAGGTTGGGACAAGATGCTGGAGAAGGAGGAGTAAGAAAAGATAGAAGATCTAATGGTCAACACTGGGCAGGTGTGAGGCCCAATACCTGAGCACTGCACATGAGGCTTCCCTGGGTGTTGAACCTCCCTTGAGACAGGTAACAGGATACCATGAAGGGTCACCTAGTGGGACTTTGATTCCTGACATTGACACTTATTTATGAGCCAATCACACACTTGACTTTTTTCTCTAGAGCCATGTGACAGAAATACCACCAGAAACACGGGGTGACTTTCACAAACAGCTATATCATTTCTCACTGTGTACAAGGCTCATCCACTCATTGCCACCAGATTGGAATTGACAAAAGCTGACCCTCTAGCAAGCTTTTTCAGAAGCTCAAATTCACACAAAGGAGGAGATGGGCCCATCTTTCTCCCACAGAGCAGCTGGGGGATTTGAACCACTGGCCTTTGGGGATGGTAGTGTCAGAAATACAAGACATCAGTTCTAGAAGAAGTCTCTTTTTTCTCTCTATGTTGTAGGATTGACAGCAATGTTCTTGTCTCTTTGATTATTTGTAGGCAGCCCTACATTCCTTGGTGTGTCCCAGCTTTCCATGATATCAATGATTTCCCAGCTCAGGGACCTGGTCATAAAAGGGTCCCCAATATTCCTGCAGAGTCCTTCCTGGTGGCTCTGAGATTCTCCTCCTCTTGAGTGAGTTTCCCGCCTTTTTAAGTCTCCTATACCACAGAGGTTGTTTTTGTTGTACATAGGGTTTTCAGAGGCCTGCCATTTCAGAAGTGGATGGCCAATCCTTCTTCCTAGTCTGTCTCAATGTGAATGTCATCTAAGGTGCATCTGATACAGGCCATGGTCTTCGCAATCACTTATGCATCAGAGAGTTGGACAATGGCCAAGGAGGATAGGAGGTGGATTGATGCCTTTGAGCTGTGGTGCTGGAGAAGAGTAGGGCTGCTAGGAAAACAAACAAATTTGTCCTGGAGAGGGTTAAACCGGGTGGCTCCTTAGAGGCAAGGATTCTGAGGCTCTGTCTAACTTACTTTGGACATGTTGTGAGGAGAGACCGGTCCTTGGAGAGGGACATCATGCTTGGGAGGGTGGAGGGACGGCGCAGGAGAGGAAGGCCCTCTATGAGGTGGATTGATTCAGTGACTGGGGTAATCGGGATGGGAGTGTCAGAGACAGTGCGATTGGCACAGGACAGAGTGGAGTTTAGGGCTGTTGTTCACAGGGTCACTATGAGTCGCAGGCGACTCGACGGCACATAACAACAACAACAACATATCACAGAAGACAGACTAGAGGAAAATCCTCTCACATCAGATCAAGGCCATGGTGGGATTAAAGGCCCTTCACTCTCCTACAAATACCTGGTTTATCATATTCAATCGCTACAATGTAGCAATCACACCATTGCAAGCCCTCTATTAGCTGCTACAATGTTTCCTCTGAGAGTTGCTACAATATCTCCACCAGCAACCCCATCTCATGCACACCAGTGGCTACAATGTAACAGAGAAATCATGCCACCAGTTCCCACATGATATCACTGTTGTTTTTACTTAATTTCTTTTTTTTATTATTATTAATTTCAATGAACATCTACAGAGATTTTGGAATTCCATGCATTCCTTGTTGCACTTTTCTCAATTTCTTTTTTCTTCTTTTTGTCTAGCAGTTTCTCCTTTTTTTCTCCCTTTTATTTTTTTAAATTTATTATTAATTTCAGTAAAAATTTACAGAGACTTTGGATTTCCATTCATTCGTTGTTGCACGTTTCTCCCCTCCCAACCCTCCCCTCCAGTACACTACCTTCTTGGAAAAGTAAAAGAAAAATTCTTGCATTGTTTTACAAACCCTACCCCCAGGTCCACTCCATTGTGCAGCCTTTATTCTGGTCTCCCTTCATGACAAAAATACCTAATCACATATCCCTTTCAAACAGTTTTCTCCCTCATCTGTTTCAATGCACTAAACATTATTTATCCTATTTTCTCAGTTTCCCCTCAATCCCAATATCAGTCCCATTTTACAACAGTGACACCATGCAGTATTTGTCCTTTTGTGACTGAGATACTTCACTCAGCATAACGTCCTTCAGGGTCACCCATTTTGCACAATATTGCATGAATTCCTCGTTTTTCAATGCAGCATTGTATTCCATTTTGTGAATAGACCACAGCTTCTCTATCCGTTCATTTGTTGATGGGCACTTGGGTTTTTTCCAACTCCTTGCTATTGTGAACAAAGCTGCAATAAACATGAGTGTGCATTGTGTTTGATGTGTATCGTCCAGTCACAGCTGACCCACTGGCAGATTTTCAGATGTAGATAATGAACCTCTCAAGAGAAGTCCATCTGTCTCCCAATGAGCAGCTGGTGGATTTGAACTGCCTATCTTCAGATTCCCAGGGTATGTTCTTACCACCATGAACACTATCCAAAGTCTCTGTAAATTTTTCCTGAAATGAATAATAAATTTATTTTAAAAAAATAACATTTAGGTAAAGATAAAAAAATATATCTAGGCGAACTTGTAATGATAACCTGAAATACTACCAACTCTATTTAAACTGCTCTGCTTTCAAAATAGGTTTGATTCTGGCTTTTTGTGTTAATATAATTTAATATAGAAAATTGTTCTTTTGAAATGAAACTTAAAAAATGTATCATTGTTAATATATTAGATATAATATATTTCTATTTATTTCTATATAATATTTATTGTGTGTTTGAGTTGGAATCGACGCACAGCTGCCCCTTCACTGGGTTCTTAAGAGACTTTTAATTGCTTAGGGGGAGATTGCCCATTTTTCTCCGGCAGAGCTGCTTTTGGGTTCATGCATTTATATAAAATACGTGCATGTATTTAATTTTGTAGCACACTTTCTTACAATGGGGACACCAGAGCTCCCATCACATGCACGTATTTTTTGAGGGACATACAAAATTCAATCTCATCCCAGTTCTGTTTTCTGAAAGAACAAGACATTGTTGTTGTTATTATTTGCTGTTGAGTTGTCTGCAACTCATAGTGACCCTATATACAACAGCCCTAAACCCTGCTCTGCCCTGTGGTAATGGCACTGTCTCTGACACTCACATCCTGATTACCCCAGTCACTGAATCAATCTACCTCATAGAGGGCCTTTCTCTCCTGCGCCGTCCCTCCACCCTCCCAAGCATGATGTCCCTCTCCAAGGACCGGTCTCTCCTCACAACATGTCCAAAGTATGTTAGACGGAGCCTCAGAATCCTTGCCTCCAAGGAGCTACCCGGTTTAACCCTCTCCAGGATGAATCTGTTTGTTTTCTTGGCAGTCCATGGTACATTCAATACTCTTCTCCAGCACCACAGCTCAAAGGCATCAATTCTCCTTCTATCCTCCCTAGTCATTGTCCAGCTCTCTGATGCATAACAAGTGATTGCAAAGACCATGGCCTGTATCAGGCACACCTTAGTCTCCAGAGTGACACCATTGCTCTTCAGTACTTTGGAAAGGTCCCTAACAGCAGACTTTCCCATCGCAATATGTCTTTTAATTTACTGGCGACTGGTGCCAAGAGTGTGGACTGTGGAGCCAAGCAAACTAAAGCTGTGAATAGGGATTGGAAAAACAGGATGCATGCCAGTTAAAAAAAAAATCATCAATTCTTGGCTTTAAGTTTGGGCTCCTGGTGGAGAGCGGTCAGGAGGGACAGTGTCAGCTGGGATGGGTGAGGTCCTGGGAGCTTTATACCTGATGGAAGAAGCCCGTAGGATGTGATCACACCTTAGCTGTCCAATAACATCTTCTGGGTTCAAAGCATCAGCTGTTACCGTGGCAACAGGCCCGCATCCTGGGAGACAGACAGCTTCTCCTCCCCTCCTGCTGCCTGGGCCCCCCTCCCCCCCCCCGAACTGGGAAAAGCAGCGGCCTCACATCTGTCAACGGATCCACCGTTTGATCACTCTGCACAGACCAGACCTTCAGTTTCAAGCACCCGGCCTCCTGGGGGACCCGCACCCCGAACCTGCCAGGTTTGATCTGCTTTTCATCACCAGGGCCCGACAAGTCTGTGGCATGAAAGTTCTTTCTGGCATTGCTTAGGGGTGTGTGTGTGAGAGAGAGAGGATGGTTCAGAGGATTCTGGTCAGGAGTTCAGGTCACGCTTGATGCTGGACACTGACAGATGCAGCCCCCAGAGAGGGGATGCTCTTGGTTCCCAGGGAAGGTGTCTGCTTCTCTTGAAGCTGCTACAAAGTATCAATGAGCAATTACAACAGAGTCATGTGGATGTCATTCCTCTGCAGTCGTTACACTGTGTCCCACAAGTCCAATGTCTCCACACCTGTTGCAACAACATAAGAATTAATTATACCCCACCAACGAGTCCTCAGCCCCTGGTTACAGTAATATTTCATCATCAAAACCCTCACACTATGTCTTCTTTGAACAATATTGTCAGCATTACAAGGCACCTTCTTGGAATCAGTGATTATCTCTGTGATTTTATTCGGTGATTATCTCTGTGATTTTAATCAGTGATTATCTCTCTTCTTTGAATCCATGACTATCTCTCTGATTTTATCCAGTGATTATCTCTCTGATTTTAATTTGCACTTGATTTTATGTCTTATTGTAATAACAGAGTTATAATTATTCTGCTGTGTAGACAGACCTCAAGACATGTACCCATCTTCTGTGGATGGACACTTGGGGTGTTTCTCTTTATGGCTCAAGGATACTTTATTGCACCTTGTGTGTGTCCACCACCTTTGTCCGGGGACACTTGAGTGGCTTTTTACTG
>NW_006400240.1:553643-557459 GCF_000299155.1 Elephantulus edwardii | reverse complement strand
ATCCATATTGAAGACTGCAGTACTTGACCTTCTGCAGCAAGCGCTTCAGGTCCTCCTCAGTTTCAGCAAGCAGGGTTGTGTCATCTGCATAACGCAGGTAGCTGATGATTCCTTCACCAATTTTGATGCCACATTCCTCCTCATACAGCCCACCGTCTCTGATGATTTGTTCTGCATACAGATTGAAAAGGTATGGAGACAAAATATATCCCTGATGGACCCCCTTCTTGATTTTGAACCATCCATCTGCTTACAGAAAGGCAGACAGTTCAAATCAGCTAGCCACATGGTGAGAGAAGATGAGGGAATTGTACACAAAGCATCTCAGTTCAAACACACAACTTTGACGCTCTTCTGACTCATAGGTGACCCTTTCATTGCATTTCTGTGGCTGTGAATTGCAGTGGGAAGTAATTATCCAGCTTTTCCTGAGAAGCTGCTGGTAGCGTCAGACCAACAGAGATGGGTCATCTGTCTGGAAGCAGCAGAACTCAAAACGGGCCATGACAATATAAAGATGACAGTAAAAAAACTCCATAAGATTGTCCCCCTCGGTTCTATGGAATTGCTAGGAGCCACAGAAATACTTTTGGGTTTTTTTAGTGGGTAACACGTTTCTTGGGGTGAGTAGGTGTTGAGAGAATCTTCTGGGATAAGAATGCGTGAGACAAAAGCACAGAGAATTAGGACATCAGGGTCGGTGGAAGAGTCATCCACAACCTGCGTTATGCAGATGTCACAACCCTGCTCACTGAAACTGAGGAGGACCTGAAGTGCTTGCTGCAGAGTGTCAAGGACTGCAGCCTTCAATATGGATTGAGGCTCAATGTCAACAAGACAAAGATTCTCACCACTGGACCACATGGTTTGAGGCCACCAGCTGCTCATGGGAGAAGGCGGGCCATCTCCTCCTGTGTGAAAACCCAGCTAGGAGTCAGTTCTGTTTCAACAATATGCAACAACAACATGGTTTACAAAGGTACAGGCTTGAGTCCATCCGTTGTACCAAGCAAAATCAGGTTCCTTGGTACAAAGATGAGCAGTCTCTTCTCATGGGACGTACAGCCTCTGAAAACCTGCTGGAGAGTCCAAGAGGAGTTGGGTTAGTTCCAATTTGAACACACACACACACACACTCAGAGAAAGAAAGAGAGAGACACACACATAGAGAGTGAGAGAGAGTGAGTGAGACAGAGAGATAGACACAGAGACAGAGAGACACAGACAGAAAGATAGCTACACATACACAGACAGAGATAACTACACACACACAGAAAGAGAGACAGAGAGAGAAACACACACACACATACACACAGACAGAGACACGGACAGACACACTCACAGAGGGAGGGAGGGACAGACAGAGAGACAGAGAGAAAAGACAGTGTGAGAGAGAGAAGACAGTGTGAGAGCGACAGAGAGACAGGAGAGAGAGAGAGAGAGGAGAGAAGACAGAGAGAGAGAGAAGAGAGAGAGGAAGAGAAGAGAGAGAGGAAAGAGAGAGAAGAAAGAAGAGAGAGAGAGAAGACTGTGAGTGAGAGAGACAGGAGAGAGAGAAAGACAGTGAGAGAGAGGAGAGAGACAGAGAGATAGAAGACACACACACACACACACACACACACAGAGGGAGACAGAGAGATAAGACAGTGTGAGAGAGACAGATGGAAGAGAGACACAGAGAGACACAGAGAGACACACACACACACAGAGAGAGAGAGACAGAGAGAGAATTCTCCAAGTGTATTTTGACTTTGTCTCTCCTGCGTGAGAAAAATGCAAGGCTTTTTATGACCACATTCTTCTCCTCGCGTTCACCCCGGCCAGCCGACTGAGCTGGACTCGAGAGAAGGATTGTGAGAAGGTTTCAATATTAAAAAATTCCATCTCATAAAACGCGGGGCCGCCAGAATGCAAAAAGGCCTGAATTCCTCTCTGATTCCCCAGGGGTCAAGAAAGGAGAAGGAAAGACACATTGAGACAGAGACAGAG
This sequence comes from Elephantulus edwardii, assembly GCF_000299155.1. Classification (NCBI taxonomy): domain Eukaryota; kingdom Metazoa; phylum Chordata; class Mammalia; order Macroscelidea; family Macroscelididae; genus Elephantulus; species Elephantulus edwardii. The sequence continues at coordinate 555,470 of NW_006400240.1, read as the reverse complement.
ACAGAGACAGACAGACACACACACACATCCATGGCCAGTCCCTTTAAACAGCCTCATCAGAGACACACTTTGTTGGACACCCCTCATCGCTCCAAGGAACCCTCACCTCCAAGGTGCTGGCCAAGAGAGAGGGGAGAGGCAAGAGGAGTTGGTCGGACGGCTATTTGTATTTTTAGGGTTATTAAAAGTGATTTAGGGTCTCTGCCATGACTGGGGAACTGGGCGTAGATGAGGGGGGAATACAGTCTTTTTCACTCCCAAGCAGGTAATTCCACTCCCTTGTTTAAGAAGAAAATGGTCCCCTTGTTCCTCTGTTCTCAAACAGGAGAAAAATGAAGTTTTCTTGCTCTCCTCCTCCTCCTCCTCCTCCTCCTTCTTCTTCTTCTCTTCCTTCTTCTCCTCCTCCTCCTCCTCCCCTTCTTTATTCTCCTTTTCCTCCTCTTCCTCCTCCTCCTCCTCGTTCTTCGTCTTCTTCTTCTTCTTCTTCTTCCTTCTATTTTATTCTCAATCAAACAAATAACCTCATGGAACTTGACAATTGATACCGGTGGTTGTTTTAAGTGTGATTTCTAGTGACCTTGTGGACAGCAGCCCAGAGCTCTGTTCTATCCAGCCCCAGTCCTCCACATCTCTGAAAACTTGAGGCCACGACTGTGGTCACTCTGTCCATATATCTTACGGATGGTCTTCCTCTCTGTCTCTGACCCTCCACCATCCCCAGCAGGACGTCCTTCTCCAAGGTCTGGCCTCTGCTGACCACATGCCCCAAATCTAAGAGACCAAGTCTCACCATCCTGGACTCCAAGGGGGGCACCCTGCCTGCACTCTCCCCCAAGACAGACCTTTCATATTAACTTTGAACTTTCTTTCCTTTTCTTCCACCCTTCCCCCTCACTATTTTTAAAAAACAGACATAAAATAACATTTGCTCATTCTACATCTTTTCATATCTAGAACGTAGCAACATCTGTTACAATGTAACACTGTTACATAGCCATTGTTACAATGCAACATTGTAAAGAGTTAATATTGTAACAAGCCTGTATGAGTCAGTGTTTAAACACACACCTGCTTACTGTAAGGTCACAAGTTTGAACTCACTCAATGAGTTCTTGGGAGAAAGACTTGAAATTTGTTCCTGTAAAAATTTACTTTTCAAAGGCAAGGATTTTAATGTAATATTTGGTGTAAAGTTTGGCTTCCCATAGTCCTCCAAGTAACAGCTGGTAGATTAGAACTGCGTGCCTTTGGGTCAACGGATTTGGACTCATGGTGACCCAGAGTGAGAGGGTAGAATAACCCCATTAAGTTTGCAAGGCTGTAATCTTTCTGTAAATAGGCAGTGTCTTATTTCTCCTGTAGACCGGCTTCTGGATTCGAACTTCTGACCTCCCTCCCAGCAGCCAGGCTGTGGTTCCTCCAGGGCTCAGCCCACAAGGAGAAAAAGGTCATTTCGATGCTGAGAACCAGGAGGCATGGGAGCAGGGATTACTGCCTGCAGTGAGGTAGGTCTCTCCTGGGTGGTCTCCTGTCCCTGCCAACTTGGCCTTGGACTCTGGGCTTCAGGGAGGGGGCTCAGGGTGGACCACCCAGGAGGAAGGGAGGGAGCTGGTCTGAAGACCTGCAGCCGCCATGCCCAAGTCCCTGACTCACTCAGCACCTTGGGCTGAGGTGGAGGCCGGCAGCTGTGAAATGTATACGATGAAAAGTGGTGGGATGTAGGCTTAATGGGTTCATTTCACAGCCAGGGCTTGCAAATGCAGAAGCATGAATTGAGTGGCGTGTAAGCTGCCCCTAATGTCCGTCATTTCTTTCTTATAAAAAATG